>NC_057803.1:122523573-122549853 GCF_018294505.1 Triticum aestivum
GGAGGCTTGCGGCGGCGGCGCAAGGCGGCGGGGCGGCGGCAAGCGGCGGCGCGAGCGGCGAGGGGCTGCGACGGCGACGACTTGGGGCTTAGTGGGGCCCCGGGGTGGTATTTAAAGGGGCCTCGGCCCGCGCGCGGATCTTCTGCGGCCCGGATGGACCGCGCGCCTCCCAGGGGCAGTTTCCGCACGCCGTGAAGGCGCAATAATCGCGGGGCATGGGGGAGTGGGTGCAGTTCATCCCACGTCCCCCACGCCCTGCCTCCTCGGCTTCGCCGCGCGAGGCTATAAGTAGGGCGAGAGGAGGGGAGCGCCAGACGCTCGCACGCTCTCCCTCGCTCTGCCCCTCCTTCTTCTTCCTCCTCTCTGCTGCCACAGCCACCCGCCGCCGCTCGGCCTTCCCGCCAATCTTCTTGGCTTGCCGTCGCTTCATCGTAGCAGGGTCGCGCGCCTTTCTTCCGCCGCACCTTTCTCATCGCCGCGCCGTTCCCATGGCGTTGTCGAGCTCCTGAGACGGCTCCAACGTCCACGACGACCACGTCGACTTCCTCCGCCAGACGCGGCAGCTGCCGGGCGCGGATTTCATGCGGGTCCGCCTTGCGCCGGAGAGGGAGATCTCACTGGCGCCGGAGGAGGACGAGCGGGTAATCTTCCGCTCACACTGCTTGCATGGCTTCGGCCTGCCGGCGAGCGGGTTCCTCCACTCCTTCCTCGAATTTTATCATCTCCAGCCGCATCACCTTACTCCGAACGCGGTGATGCTGCTGTCGGCCTTCGTCGCCCTGTGCGAGGGTTTTCTTGGTGTCCTCCCCACCCTCAAACTGTGGGGAGAATTCTTCCAGTGCAAGCTTGGCACTGTCGTCGCGGGCGTGCCTGCCCCATGCGGCGCCTTCATCGCCATGCGAAGGACGAGCGACAACAACCCGTTTCCGCCCATCCCGCTGATCCAGTCGGTGAAGCTCTGGCAGAAATCCTACTTCTACGTGAAGAACATCGCTCCTCAAGGTGACTTCGTCAATCTACCGGCTTACGTAGCCGGCCCACCAGCTGGGAGGCAGCCCTCATGGTCCTTCCGGGCCAGGTCGCTGTCTTAGTGTGGGGCCGCCTCCGTTGCACGGCTCCGGGTGATGATCCGGTCGGAGGGCCTGATTGGGTCTGACCTGGTGGCCGTCTTCGTGGAGCGCCGGGTGCTCCTGATTCAGGGCCGACCTCATATGATCTGTCAGATGAGCGGCCGCTTCGACCCGTGCTGGCTAAGCACCAAGGAGATGCCTCACGCTGAGGTGTCTTACACGCTGAACTATATTTCCAACTACAAGCTCACCGAGGAGTGGCAAAACGGCAAGGTGCCGTACTCTCGCGCCAATCCTCCGCCGGTAGTAAGTTTCTCTTCTTTTCTTCTTCCCTTGTCGTCGGGTTCGTGATGGCCGATTCCTGACCAGTTGGCTTGTCTTTGGCAGAATCCCATGCTTCCGCCGGCAACTGGGGCTGCGGGGGTGGAACACCAGTTCCTCCCTGACCGCACGATGGACGACGTTGATGACCCGGACCTGGGGGCGGCCACCATGGAAGAAGACGTCGCAGGGGAGGGCGGCGAGGCAGGCGGCTCTGGGCTCGGGGCCGCCTTCGAGGATTGGCCGGATGATGCCGAGGCCGAAGTCGTTCCGCGCCGTCAGCCGGCGCCCGATCATCAAGGCGCGGGGCCATCCGCCACGCCGGCTCCTCATGGCGGCGCGCAGAAACGTCGGGCCGCGTTGACCCACTTCGGCAGTCGGCCGAAGAAGCCCAAGAGTACCGCGGCGGCGACCAAGCGGGATGAGGCGGCCGCGAAGGCGGCCCGCTTCCGTAAGGTGGTGAAGCAGCCGCAGTCAGTTTCAGTGTAAGTGTTATCTTTCTTACGTCTTTCTTTTTCTTCTTTGGTTGATATCTTTCTAAGCCTTCTTCTTGACTTATCAAACAGGGCCCCACTATCTCTTGAACGGGCTCCTACCGCCTCCATAGTCGGACCCGCGGGAGGGTCCTCAAGCTCTCGCCGTGTAGATCCCCGCGCCGATCTCCTAGAGGTGACGGAGCGAAACACGCGGGAAGCGCGGGAGGAGCGGGAGGCGGAGGAGCGGAGGGCGGCTCGGGAGGCAAGGGAGAAGTCGGCGGAGGCACGGGCCGACGCGGCTGCCAAGGCCCAAGCGGAGGCCGCAGCCACGGAGGAGGAGGCGGAGGCCCAGTGGAACCAACCTCCACTGCTGGTCACCCCCCTTCGCGCCGCGGCACCCGACATTCCAGTGCCCCCGATGGAGGAGACCAGCCGCGGCCAGCCGGCAAAGGGGAAGGAGGCGGAACCGACGCCGCCGGCTAGAAAGGGCCAAGGTAGCCGGCCTGACGCGCCGCCCGTGCAGCCGACCAGAGGTGAGCCGACTGTCGGGGCAGACCTTGTGGCCCTGTCGCCGTCCCGTCGGGGTGCGGAGAAGGCGACTTCAGCGCAGGATCCGCACAACGCCGCTGGCGCCGGCCCGTCGGCCCAGGACCTGGAAGCGGCTAGCGATAGCTCGTCCGGGTGGACGCCGGGCGGTGGGACGGCCGTGCTGAACATGGCGGCGCAGGACGTCCGGAACCGGCTTCAGGCCCAAGCTACCGCGCTGAAGCAGTACACCCAAGAATTTCTCACGACGCGAACGGTGATCCGGGTGAGTCCTTCCGTTTTTCGTTGATTGCTCCTGATTTCTTCCGTGGGGGCGCATCAGCGCACCCACTGGGTGTAGTCCCCTAATTCCGAGTCGGCTGCTGAGCAGGCGGCTTGGAACTTCTTGGTAGACTCTAATTGTCGTCTTGTTCTTACTTTTATCACTTATCTTGTCTGCAGGAGTATCATAACCTCCGCGCGGCTGCCTTCAACTCCTAGGCCCAGGAGTTGAATGAGAAAACCACCGATCTGACCGAGAGCCGGAGTAAGTGCTTCCTCTTTTGTATCAAGTGGGGGCACGTCAGTGCACCCACTGGGTGTAGTCCCTGAGATTCGGGCCGACTGCTGAGTAGTCGGGTCGGGTCTTTTCCTCACAACTTCTTTCTTCATATCTGCAGGGGCCAATGCTGACTTGAGGAGCCAGCTGAGCGGAGCCCAGACCGCCCTTCGCGCCAAGGAGGCCGAGTGTGCTGTCCTAGCTCAAGAGCGTGATCGCCTGACCAAGAAGCTGGCCGACCAGGAGGAGAGCCACAAGGTGGCCCTGAAGGCGGAGCAGGACAGCGAGGCCGCCCTCAAAGCTGAATACGAGACTGAAGCGGCGAACTGGGCCGAGGCCAGGCAGGTGCTGAGTCAAGGCTACAGCCGGGTAGAAGACTTAATCGACGGTGAGCCACCTTCTTCGTCATTTCTTTGCCTGCCTCCTACTATCTGGTTCGTCTTTTGACTTTGTGCCACTGCTTTCTTCTTTGTGCAGATTACTTTCCCGGTTACTCTGCTGCCGCTACTCAAGCCATCGAGGCCTACCGCGACACGCGACAGTAGGCGGGGGCCGAGGTCGCACCGGGTGCCAGCCGGTCGCTTGAGGAGCAGCTTCTGGCGCTTCAAGCCCGCCTGCAGCTGGCCCACCACATGCTCTGCCGTCTTCAGCGCGCCGGGGCGCAAGTGCTGGCCGCCCTCTGGCCCGCGAGGTGATCCCGTGCACCCCAAGTCAGACCGCCGACTGGCTGGAGGTCGCAGTCGGCCGCTTCGAGGCTTGGAAAGCGTCAGCAGCCCGGTCTGGTGCTGGGCGGGCACTGGAGTTCGTCCGAGCTTGGTATCCTGGGCTGAACTTGGACCAGCTGAGCACCTGGCGGTAGGAGGCTGACAAGGAGCTGGAGGCGGTGCAGCCGGCTATCATCCAGCGTGCCTCGGCGATCACCGAGTACACCGACACCAGCGCCTTTGCCCCTGAGGTGGATGACGCCGGTGTCGCTCAGCCGAGGGAGTGGTTCGGGCTGAACCCGGCCGAAGGTGAGGACTCAGCGGAGGAGATTTCCTCCAGTGATGAGGGCGAAGGGGAAGAGGGAGAGGATGGTGAAGATGTTGCGCCAGACGGTGAAGCGACCAGCCCGCCTCAGCCTGATCGTGCCTCTAGCAATGATGCCGAGACTCGCCAGCCGTTCACTCCTCCAGCCGGCACCGCCGACTCCACCAACCTGCCCAACTCGCCCGTCATTCCCCTGGCTTGATCCGCCGTCCTTGCTTTCCTGCTTGTTACTCTTTTGAACAATCTTTAAATTTGCGCAGTTCCACCCACTGGGGGTGTATTCAGACTATGTTGAATGCTGGCCCTTCGAAGGTCTTTTGTGTAAATATTATGCATGTGTTTGGCTTCCGTTCATGTTTGCTTTTCATCCTTTTGGCTTTTTCCTTTGCTGCCTTTCCTTGGCCACCGCCTTCCCATCCAGACAGCTGCTCTGCAGTCTGTGGCTGGAGAAGGACTTGGTTGTTTTGGGAAGGCAAGTACTCGAGCTTTCTTAGATTGCAGCAAGGTGAACAAGAAGCTGGCCAGCCGGCTGCTCTGGTAGCCGGCTGGCGGGGCGGGAAGCCGGCTCGTGTTATATAAGTTCGTTGGTCCTTAGCCATTTTTCGTGTGGGCATCCTTTCCTGCCTCTGGCTCTTGCCAGTCGGACAGTTGATTCTTCGAGCTGCAACTTTTGGCAAGAGGGGACTTGGGTGCCGGCACACTACTTGTCTGACTGCAGGCAGAACTTTATATATAACTTAAGGCGGCGAGTCCCCGGGCCGACTGGTCGGGCCTGGTGCCGGACGAAAAAACAAATGTAGTAACATATTCATAGGCATGATACCCATCATCCATATATAAAAGAGGGTAGTCCCTGAGTGCTCCTCGGGGGACCCTTTGTCTCGTACTTAGTACAGAAGTTAGCGTGATACATACTACTTTTTAACTGTAAAATCTTCGAAGGAGATTGGCGTTCCATGGTTGTTCCGACTCCTTGCCGGAATCATCTCTCTTGCGTGCCTTCGGCTTCTGCGTGTCGATTAGGTAGTAGGAGTCATTGCCTAGAGCTCTGCTGATGATGAAGGGGCCCTCCCAAGGGGCCGAGAGCTTGTGTTGGCCGGCTGTTCGCTGGATCAGCCAGAGCACAAGATCGCCCTCTTGGAAAGATCTTGGCTTGACCTTCCGGCTGTGGTAGTGGCGCAGACCCTGCTGATAGATAGCGGACTGGCTGAGGGCTAACAGCCAGCCCTCTTCTAGCAGGTCGACGCCGTCTTCACGTGCTTCCTTGGCCTTCGCCTCCTTGTACATGGTGACCCGAGGTGAGTCGAACTCGATGTCAGTTGGGATGACCGCCTCGGCACCATATACAAGGAAGAAAGGGGTGAAGCCTGTTGACTTGTTTGGGGTAGTGCGCAAACTCCAGAGGACGGACGGCAGCTCGTCGAGCCAACAACCGGCCGAACGCTCCAGTGGCACGACCAGTCGGGGCTTGATGCCGGAGAGGATGAGGCCATTTGCTCGCTCGACCTGGCCGTTTGACTGCGGGTGGGCGAGGATGCTAGGTCCAGCCGGATGCCGTGTGTTGCGCAGAAACGTGCCAGTGCTCCCTTTGCAAAATTTGTACCATTGTCGGTGATGATGCTGTGCGGTATGCCATACCGGGTTGTGATATCTGCGATGAACGTTACGACAGTCGGCCCATTCAGCTTCTTGATCGGCTTTGCTTCGATCCACTTGGTAAATTTGTCCACGGCGACGAGCAGATGTGTCATGCCGCCGCGTGCCGTCTTGAATGGGCCCACCATGTCTAGCCCCCAGACGGCAAAGGGCCAGGTGAGGGGGATGGTCTTGAGTGCGGAAGCCGGCAGATGTTGCTTGGAACTGAAAACTTGGCACCCTTTGCAATGTTTGACTAGCTCCTTGGCGTCATCCAAAGCAGTTGGCCAGAAGAATCCATGGCGGAAAGCTTTGGCGACGAGTGATCGTGAGGCCGCATGGTGGCCGCATTCGCCTTGGTGGATGTCTTTGAGGATTGCTATGCCCTTCTCTGGCTCGACGCAGCGTTGGAAGACTCCAGTGACACTGCGCCTAACAAGCTCTCGGTTTACTATTGTGTATGCTCCGGCTCGGCGTTGAACTTGTCTTGCCGAGATTTTGTCGGTTGGCAACTCTTTGTTTATTAAGAAGTTGAGGATGGGCTAGGCCCATGATGGAGCTGTGACTTCTTCTATTGTCAGAACTGCTACTGTGACCAGGGCGGGTGGGCTGGGCGGTGAAGAGTTGGAGTCGGCCGCCGCCTGCTACGTCGATGCAGTCCCCGGGCCGGCTGCAGTAGCCCCCGGGCCGAGTTCCGAAGTCCCCGAGCCGGGTGCGACTACGGCAGTCCCCAGGCCGCCTGTCGAAGTCCCCGAGCCGCCTGCTTGCTTCCCCAAGTCGGATCCGACTGCGTCGGGGTTAGGCGGCACGAAGATAGAATCAGATTCTGGAGACGGCTTGATAGACGGCTTGAGGAGGTGGTGGAGAGAAACACCGGCTGGAATAGCTTGCCGGGTGGAGCCTACTCGTGCCAGGGCATCTGCTTGCATGTTGTCGGCGCGTGGTACATGAAGGAACTCACATCCTTCAAAATATCCATTGATTTGCTGAATGAGGAAGCGGTAGCTTGCCATGTTCGCGTCCTTGGCATCCCAGTCGCCAGATGACTGCTGGACCACCAAATCCGAGTCGCCATAGCACAGGATCCGGCGGATGTCGAGATCCTTGGCTAGCCGGAGCCTCGTACTCGGCCACATTGTTGGAGGCGGCAAAATGAATTTGCAATGTGTACTTGAGCTTGTCGCCTTTGGGGGAGGTGAGGATGGTGCCGGCTCCCAAGCCGGTGTGCATCTTGGACCCATCGAAGTGCATCCGCCAATGAGTGGAGTCGGGGGCCGGTGGCAGGTACTGGGTTTCGGCCCAGTCGACGAGGAAGTCGGCCAGTGCTTGGGATTTAATGGCGGTGTGAGGTTGGTAGAAGATCGTGTAGGGAGCCAACTCAGTGGCCCATTTTGCCACTCGGCCGGATTCATCCCGGCTTCCTATGATCTCGGCGAGTGGGCAGTACATACGACCATGATGGGGTGCTCTTGGAAGTAGGGCTTGAGCTTTGGCAGCGAAGTACACACCGTAGCACATCTTCTGGTAGTGTGGGTAGTTCTGCTTCGAGGTGGATAACACTTTGCTTAAATAATACACCGGCCTCTGGACCAGCTGAGCTCGGCCTTCTTCTGGGCGCTGGACCATGATGACTGTGCTGACCACCTGGCTAGTAGCGGCTATGTAAGGGAGCATGGGCTCTTTTTCAGTTGGTGCCGCCAAGACAGGCGGCGTGGTCAACATCTTCTTTAGCTTGTGGAAGGCTTGGTCCGCCTGGTCGTTCCACTCGAAATGAGCGGACTTCTTCATGAGTCGGTAGAGGAGGAGAGCTTTCTCCCCGAGCCGGCTGATGAAGCGGTTCAGGGAAGCCAAGCATCCGGTGAACTTCTGGACGTCCCGCAGCTTGGTGGGAATCTCCATTCTCTCTATGGCCTTGATCTTCATCGGGTTGCACTCGATGCCATGTTTAGAGACCAGGAAGCCTAGAAGCTGACTGGCTGGTACTCCGAACACGCATTTCTCGGGGTTGAGCTTGATTTGAAATCGGCGCAAGTTTTCAAATGTCTCTCTGAGGTCTTCCAGCAAGGTGCCGCGCTTCTTCGTCTTCACCACAATATCTTCTACATAGACATGGGCATTTTTGCCGAGCTGCTTGAGGAGGCATTTCTGCATGCAACGCTGAAAAGTGGCACCGGCATTTCTCAAGCCGAATGTCATAGTCAGGTAGCAGAAGGCTCCGAATGGTGTGATGAAGGCGGTTTTCAGGCGGTCAGCTGGATCCAACTTTATCTGGTGGTAACCTGAGTAAGCATCCAAGAAGCTCAACAGCTCGCATCCGACTGTGGAGTCTATTACTTGATCAATCCTTGGCAAGGCGAAGGGATCTTTGGGGCAGGCTTTGTTGAGGCTGGTGTAGTCTATACACATGCGCCATTTGTTATTTTTCTTCAGCACGAGGACCGGGTTGGCAAGCCATTCTGGAAAGAAAACTTAAATAATGAAGCCGTCTGCCAGAAGCCGGGCTACCTCTTCTCCTACAATCCTTCTCTTCTCTTCTAACAGTCGGCGGAGGGGCTATTTGACTGGTTTTGCACCTTCTCAGACATGTAGCTTGTGCTCGGCGAATTCCTTCGGAACACCCGGCATGTCCTTGGGGGACCATGTGAAGATGTCCCGATTCTTGCCTTCCTATTTGTTGTCCAGGTTTGCCCCGATGGTGGCAAACCTTTCTGGGTGCTCCGGGTCCAGAGGTACCTTCTTTGTTTCTTTGGCTGGCTGGAAAGAACCTTGGGCATCACACACCTTGGGGTTGGGGGACAGGGCCGGTTGTTTGCCGGCCATAGCCACAACTCAGTCCAGTATCTTCTTCTCTTCGGCAATCATGAGGGACTCGGCCAGCCGGCTGCTGGCTGCCGCACACTCGGAGGACTTCTTGTAGTCTCCGGCTATGGTGATGATGCCCTTGGAACTCGGTATCTTCATCTTGAGATAGGCATAGTGGGGTACCGCCATGAACTCGGCCAGGGCGGGTCGGCCAAGCAACGCGTGGTAAGGGCTCTCCAGATCCACTACCTCAAACCACACCGCCTCTCGGCGGAAATGATCCTTGTCCCCGAAGAGGACATCTATCTTGATCTTGCCGATTGGGGAGCAGGACAGGCCGGGCACGATGCCATGGAACATAGTCCGACTAGGCGTGAGCTGCTTCGTCTTGATGCTCAGCTTCTCCATGGTGTCACGGTATAGGATGTTGATGCTGCTCCCACCATCTATCAGCACGCGGGAGAAACGGGCAGCTCGCCTTTCTGTTGCGAGGGTGGCATCCAAAACCAACGCGTAAGAGCCGGGAGACGGCAGCACCTGGTGATCAGTCCGGCTCCAGCTGATAGGCCTTTCTGACCAGTGCATGAACTCGGGGTTGTTGGAGGCAACTATGTTGACTTCTTGATGTTGTCAGCGCCGACTACGCCGATCTTCTGGTAGGCTCATAAAGATGACGTAGGCGGCATGCTCGTCGGGGAATTCGTCTTGAACGGCCCCGACTGCCGGTCGAGCAGTCGGCTGCGGAGGGGCCAGAGGCGGCTGACCGGCAGGCGGAGGCGGCGCTATCCCCTCGCCCTTGGAGATCCGCGTGAGCCAGTGGCACTTTCGGGTTGTGTGGTTTGAAGGCTTCGCGCCGCTGTGAAACTTGCAGGGGGCATCAAGTGCTTGCTCGTAGGAGAAAGCCGGCTGCCACGCCGGCCTGCTGCCCTTCTGCTTCTTGGGCGTGGGCCGCCCTTCTGGTTGTTCGTCTTCGGCAGTGATGAAAGTGCGTTATATCGACTAGAGGGGGGTGAATAGGCGATTTTTATGAAATTTTTCACTGAGGAATTTGCTGGTGAGGAAATTCCTTAGCGAAGAACTACTAGCAGCGGAATAAGTACTCAAAAATAAACACAACAGAATACAAGCACAGTCATCATGATGAAATGAAGACAGGCACAGAGTACAGGAAGCGTAATCACAGGATAACACAGGATGAAGACAAACAGACTGAAGAAATTGAACTGAGGAAATTGAGAAAGTCTTCAGTCAAAGTCTTCAAACACATATATGAACAAACATACATCACAGTTACGAGGAAATTAAAGAGCTGAGGAAATAGAACCAGTAAGCTTGGTGAAGACAATGATTTGGTAGACCAGTTCCAACTGCTGTCTCAGTTGTATGTCTGGTTGGAGCGGCTGAGTATTTAAACTCGAGGACACACAGTCCCGGACACCCAGTCAAGGACACTTAGTCCAAGACACCCAGTCCTCACCGTATTCTCCTTGAACTAGGGTCACATAGACCTCGTCCAATCACTCGTGGTAAGTCTTCAGGCGACTTCCAAACCTTCAAAAACTTTGTCACTCGGCGATCCACAATTCCTCTTGGATGCTCTAGACCATGACGCCTAACCATTTGGAAGAAGCACAGTCTTCAAAGGTAACAAGCGTCAGATCCACTCAGGATCAATCTCTTCAGTGATGCTCAATCACTTGGGGTTTGTAGGTGTTTGGGTTTTGGGTTTTTGATTTTTCCTCACTTGATGATTTTCGCTCAAAGTCCTCGGAGGATGGGTTTCTCTCAAATGACAAGTGTCGGTTTCTCTCGAAGCAGCCAACCAGCTAGTGGTTGTAGGGGGCGGCTATTTATAGCCTAGGGAGCAGCCCGACATGATAAGACATAAATGCCCTTCAATGATATGACCGTTAGGTGGATAGATATTTTGGAACAGCTGGCGCATAGCACAGCAACGGTCGGAATTTTGAGTAGCAAAATCCTCAGGGCTATCATGTTCCTCACTGTGTAGGCAATCTGCACTGGCGAATTCCTAACTCCTCAGTCAGGACAAATTCCTCGGAGACCAGAAGAACTTTGTCTCTGTCACTGAAGAAATTGACTGAACTGTATGAGATTTTTAATGGCTTCACTCGAAGGGATTGGTAGGTGTAGGATTTTGAGTTGAGCATCACATGGAAATTTTTCCTTAGTATTTCCTCGACCCCCTTTAACATTATGGTGTTTCCTATGACTCAAGAAAGAGAAAAAACAAAACTATGAAAACGAAAATCTTCAAGCTTCATATTTCTCGCATGAATATCAAGTCTTCATGGACACACCAATTTCTTCACTTTCAAAGTCTTCATGAAAGTCTTCATAAATACCAAAATCTTCAGTCGAATATATTCATTTTTAGGGGTCGACTTTTCCTGTAAATATCAAACTCCTCATAGACTTATAGACCTGTGTACACTCACACACGCATTAGTCCCTTAACCTATAAGTCTTCAATACACCAAAATCACTAAGGGGCACTAGATGCACTTACAATCTCCCCCTTTTTGGTGATTGATGACAATATAGGTTAAGTTTTCAACGGGGATAAACATATGAAGTGTAAATACTAATATTGAGGAATTTGATTGCAAGATATAGAAGAACTCCCCCTGAAGATGTGCATAGTGAGGAATTTGCTTTTGAAGCAATGCACACTTGAAGAGTTGAATCATGGAGATCTCCCCCTATATCTTGTAATTCATACACGCATTTAACATATAATATGAAGAATTGAAATGCATGATGAAATATGGTGCCTGATGAAATTCAGCATGCGTGCAATAATATCAACGAGGAATAAGCATGCAGAATAGTGCATCAAGAGTATCAGAGCACAGTGCATCAAAAGTATCAGAGCACCATCGGGTTTAAGATTACAACTCGATCCAATAAAGTTTCAGAAGAACGAGAGTTGTAACTTAGCAGAAAAAAACATTGTATATGGGCGTTAAAATAGACCCGCTTGAAGACTAACTCAAATTTCTCCCCCTTTGTCATCGAATGACCAAAAGGATCGAAACTGAGGACTAACGCCCCTGAAGATAATCAAGTTGATGAAGGAACGCCAGCGTTGTCGGGGTCGGTTGTTGTAGTAGGGCCTGCCGCAGTGTCGTCCAAATCTTCATGTTCATCAGTGTCGCATGATGAACAATATGAGCTGGCCACCAGAGAAGGAACCTTGACCTTCTTGAATTTCTTCGGTGAAGGTGCAGACCAGTCAAAATCTTCATTGAGACCCATGTTCTTCAGATCTTCTTCACCATATAGATGTGACAGGATTGCCCAGGTGCGACCGAAGACTTGATGGAGATAGTAGTGGTTTTTCTTCACTGCATCGTGTGTGGTAGTCATGTTGTGAAGAAGTGAACAAAACTGACGCTTAACCCATTTGTGATTTCGATCCACCTTCTGGTGAAGACTAAGTAGAAGTTCACGGTCTGTCATCACGCGCGGAGCAGTGGCTTGAGGAGTGGACTTGGGAGCATTGGCAGAGTCATGTGTGGCAGAGTCATCATTGGTGGAATAAGATGCAGCTTTGCAAAACTGACCATCCAATGGACGAATGCCTTTATCAATTATAGCTGGTCCCTTGCCCTTTCCATCAACTGAGGAATATGTAGCTGAGATGATTCTGGAAATCAGCTTTGTAGTTGAGTGAAGACCTTGTCCTGAGGAATCTCATGATCCAAGGTGCATAAGGCTTCAGCTCAAACGGAGATAGTGCAACATTGGCCATAGTCCTCATCAAGAAATCATGATAATTGACAGGAATGCCATGAACGATGTTGAATACCAGATTCTTCATGATGCCAACAATTTCCTCATCAGATGAGTCGTGGCCTTTGATAGGACTGATTGTCCTCGTAAGAATACGATAGACAGTTCTGGGCACGTACAGCAACTCCTTCACGAGGAATTTGGTTCGTGGTGCCTGACCTGGTTTCAAAGGCTTCATCAGCACCTGCATGTAATGATCTGTGAGCTCAGGTTCACTATAGATGCAGCGAGCTTCTTCAAGGGGAGGACTGAGTGGTAGAGCATGAAGCAATTCAAAGGCTGGTGCAGTGTAGTGAGTGTTTTCAGACATCCAGTCCAGCACCCATGAATTCACATCTTCAGCATTTCCGGTGATGTGCAGCGTTGCATAGAATTGAAGAATCAGTTCTTCATTCCAATTGCAGATGTCAGAGCAAAAATTGAGCAGTCCAGCATCGTGAAGAACACTGAGGACTGGTGCAAAGCACGGCAGAGATTCCATATACACGTGAGGAATATGCTCATGGTAGAAAATCTTCTCCTTGTTGAACAGCACTGAGGAATAGAAATTGGCTTGACTAGCAGTCCAGAAACGCCTCTTCCTAATGCGAGAAGAGTCATATGGGTTGTAATCTTCGAAGAATACGTGCTCGCTGAAGAAATCATCAGCCTTGAACTTTTTCTTGCGTGAGAATGGATCCTTTGGCTTCGGCAGAGGAGTGTCAGTGAGTTGCATCATGACCTCAGGAATCTCAATCGCAGGTTCTTCAGGCTAAGGAATTTCTGGTTCTTCTTCAGTGGCAGCCTGCGTCTTCAGATGTTCAGCAGCAACATTTTCTTCAGCACTAGTGACTGGAATTTCCTCATGTACAGATGAAGTGGGTTGAGTTTCTTCAGAGCCCATGTGAACAGTTTGTGTGGGGGGACTGAGGAATTTGCTGTAGAGGGGTGAACATTGGAGAGTTTGGATGCTGACTTTCCAGAATTCATCACTGATTACGGGTGTGGAGCAGCCAATGTCCACATCTTCATCTTCCATTTCTTCAAGTCCATCCTCTTCAGCTGTGAACTGAGGCATAGGCGAGGAGATGATAGGTGTTGAAGGGATTGCATCCACTTCAATTTCTTCATCCAACAGTTCAGACGAAGCAGCAGAAGGAGTTTCTTCATCAGATCCGCTGGGGATCACATATTCTTCATCAAAAGGAACAAGGTCCTTTGACGGCCTGGTTGAGATGGGAACAGCAGCAATCGGATGTGCAAATGAACTTGTCATAGGCTTCATTTTCTTCGGAGCTGAAGAATCTGAGGCAGCTGATGCTTTCCTTTTTTCACTACAGCACACTCTACAGCCTTGGTCTTCTTCACATCTGATGCAGATGGAAGGATTGGAGTTGAAGTTGGTGCAGGAGCAGCTAAGGAATCTGATTGATTTTCTTCAGGCACAACTGATGCAGTTGCCCTGAGTTCTTTAGTTTCTTCAGGCACACCACTAGTGGGTGCCCTGGCAATTTCTTCAGTGGCTGGAATGCAGTCATCAGCCCTAGAACTCACATCTTCTTCAGTAGCCTGAGTGTCATCAGTGGTGCTGGCATGTTCTTCAGTCGGCTGAGCAGATGCTTCAGCCTGAGGAATTTCCTGTTGTGTTGGGGCAGCAACATTTGAAGTGAACTGTTCAGTTATCTTTACAAATCTAACTTTGGCTCCTTGCCAATCAGCATAGTAGGCTTTGAAGTCATCGCTGAGGGTTTTGATTTCAGATTGGATTTTTACAAGTTCATCAGTTGTCATAATGACAACATTGTTCTTCAGAAATTTCTCTTTCTTGTACTGGGCCTTCTTGATCTGTCTGGCCTGATCATATTTCCATTTCTCCTCTTGGATGAAATAAGTCAGAATGTGATTTTGACCAGGCGTCAGCTTGAAGTCAGGCATAGGAGTATTTGGCTCCTTGTGCCAGAGATCAATGTAGTCGAGGATCATCTTGGGATCCAAAAGCAGTGGCACAGGTGTGCCTTTGGCTCTAGCGGCCCTAACTTGTCTGTCTCTGATGATTTCTGCAAGTTCATCATCATCAGCTTCATCTTCTTCAGGTGGCTCTTGGAAGGTGACCTATTTCTTCTTAGGACTTGGCCGAGGACCTCGTCTAGTAGTTGCCTTGGTCTTCAGTAGAGTGGGGCCAGATGAAGAATTTGGTGCAGCTGAGGAGCTTGCTGAGACACCAGACGCAATGGAGATGCCTGCAGTCCTTTGGCACGAGGCCAGATGCGCAGGTGCTGAGGACTTTGTCGGAACAGCTGAGGACATTGGAGGAGGTGCTGAGGATTTTGAAGGAGCAGGAGCAGCATGAGGATTTTGTTGTGAGGACTTTGAAGAGTATGGCAGTGAGGGCGTAGCTGAGGAACTTGGTCGTGAGGGCACTGTTGGTGAAGCACTTGGTTTACGGGCAGGCTTCTAAGGCATGGATTTGCTCGTCTTGACAGAGGCCTCAGCAGAGGCAGCAGCAGCCGCAGTAGAGTCTTCATTCAATTTCCTCACTGCTTCTCTGGCTTGCCTGGCCAGCTTGGCTTGGCGTTTGTGTAGGATCGAAAGTATGTCTAGAGGGGGGTGATTAGACTACTTGACCAAATAAAAGCTTAACATTTTCCCAATTTTAGTTCTTGGCAGATTTTAGCTATTTTAGGACAAGTCAAGCAATCATCACATAATTCAAGCAAGCATGCAAAGAGTATATAGGCAGCGGAAAGTAAAGCATGCAACTTGCAAGAATGTAAAGGGAAGGGTTTGGAGAATTCAAACGCAATTGGAGACACGGATGTTTTTCCCGTGGTTCAGATAGGTGGTGCTATCCTACATCCACGTTGATGGAGACTTCAACCCACGAAGGGTAACGGTTGCGCGAGTCCACACAGGGCTCCACCCAAGGGTAACGGTTGCGCGAGTCCACACAGGGCTCCACCCACGAAGGGTCCACAAAGAAGCAACCACCCACAAAGGGTCCACGGAGAAGCAACCTTGTCTATCCCACCATGGCCATCGCCCACACAGGACTTGCCTCACTAGCGGTAGATCTTCACGAAGTAGGCGATCTCCTTGCCCTTACAAACTCCTTGGTTCAACTCCACAATCTTGTCGGAGGCTCCCAAGTGACACCTAGCCAATCTAGGAGACACCACTCTCCAAGAAGTAACAAATGGTGTGTAGGTAATGAACTCCTTGCTCTTGTGCTTCAAATGATAGTCTCCCCAACACTCAACTCTCTCTCATAGGATTTGGATTTGGTGGAAAGAAGATTTGAGTGGAAAGCAACTTGGGAAGGCTAGAGATCAAGATTCATATGGTAGGAATGGAATGTCTTGGTCTCAACACATGAGTAGGTGGTTCTCTCTCAGAACATGTGAGTTGGAATGGTGTATGTGTTCTGATGGCTCTCTCCATGAATGAAGAGGAGGTGGAGGGGTATATATAGCCTCCACACAAAATCCAACCGTTACACACAGTTTTCCAATCTCGGTGGGACCGAATTAACAAACTCGGTCGGACCGAAAATGTAAACCTAGTGACCGTTAGAGATTTTCGGTGGGACTGACATGCAACTCGGTAGGACCGATATGGTTAGGGTTTGGGCATAACGTAATCTCGGTGAGACCGATTACACAAACTCGGTGAGACCGAATTTGGTAATTAGCTAACCAGAGAGTTGGTCAGGCAAACTCGGTGGGACCGATTTGCTCTTTCGGTGAGACCGAAAAGTTACAAAGGGGAAACACTGAATTTACATTGCAATCTCGGTGGTACCGATTCGCTCTTTTGGTGAGACCGAAAAGTTACGGAAGGGAAACACAGAGTTTGCAATCCCATCTCGGTGAGACCGAGATCCCAATCGGTAGAGCCGAATTGCTAGGGTTTGGCAGTGGCTAATGACAAGTGAAAACTTGGTGGCGCCGGATAGGAAGAATCAGTAGGACCGAGTTTGGCTTAGGGTTTAGGTCATATGTGGATATGGGAAAGTAGTTGAGGGTTTTTGGAGCATATCACTAAGCACATGAAGCAAGAGGCTCATTAAGCAACACCTCATCCCTCCTTGATAGTATTGGCTTTTCCTAAAGACTCAATGTGATCTTGGATCACTAAAATATAAAATGAAGAGTCTTGAGCTTTTGAGCTTGAGCCAATCCTTTTCCCTTAGCATTTTGAGGGTTCCACTTTCACATCCATGCCATGCCAATCATTGAGATTTCCTGAAATAATCATCTTGGAATAGCATTAGCTCAATGAGCTATATGTTGTTATGAATTACCAAAACCACCTAGGGATAGTTGCACTTTCAATCTCCCCCTTTTTGGTAATTGATGACAACATATAGATCAAAGCTTCGACAAATGATAATAAGCATGAAATATCTCGTTGCTTTGAGAAGTATGTGATAAGTAAGAGCTCCCCCTAAATTTGTGCATATTTAAAATTTGCTTTAGACTGCAAATGCACAAGGAGTTAGAGTCATGGGTTACTCTTCCATGTCACACACATCTTGGTGGAGCGCTTAAAATGATAAGAATGAAATACATGCACTCATCACCAAGAATAGTGAATGATCACATAAGATAGATAAGATAATAGCATTAAGCAAACATTAAGTGTAGCTTATGATCAAACACATGATCATCAATGTCTCACAAATAATGACGTAGTATCTCAAGCACTCAAAAGCAAACAAGTTCGAAAAACCACCAAATAAAGCAAGAGAGAAAAGCAACACTCTCTCTCTCGAAGCCTATGATCTATACATCTTCTCTCCCTTTGGCAACAAGTTACCAAAAAGTTCCTAGAAAATGCATAGTGCTAGATCGACGCTCAGGCTTGATCTTCTGGTGGTGGTGGAGTCCGGATCACTCCAAGGACGAAGGCTTCGGTAGACGTTGAAGTAGACGCTGGAGTTGGAGTTGAAGTAGATACTGGAGCTGGTGGAACTGAGGCTGTAGCTGGTGCTGAAGTGGTGGCTCTGGTGTCAGCAACTGGCACAGCAAATGACCTCGGGCCTCGTGGCACTCTGGCAAAGGCATGAGTGGTAGTCCTGCCTCTCCTCTCCTGCATGTCCTCCTGGAGCTGCTCCACTGCAGACTGAACTTCCGTTACTTTGACATCCAAGTCATAGAACTTCTGTTCCATGATTCTCTCTAGGCTCTGCTGATTCTGAGTGAGGGTGGCCAGACTTTGCTCAATCCTTAGCATGGATGCAATCAAGTAACCAAGCTGCTCTTGTTTAGTCTTCAAGAAATACTCAGATGCCTCCTCTTGAGTTGGCATCTTGGCAGCTTTCTCCTTTCTTGCCTTCTCCTTCTTTGCTTGTGCTTGAACTGATGATGGCTCATTCTCAGTCATGACCACTTGGTTATCCTCAAAATCTGGACGGATGGGCAGGTGTTCCTTGTCCAATAAGTATATGCCTGTGCCCATCTTAGAGTTGATGAGCTCCTGGATCTGAGGGGCATATCCGCAACTCCTCTTTTGATCTGCTGCAGTCCTTTTGATAGTTTCCACTATGAGGCTCATCACCTTGAACTTCTGAGGCACATCAAATACATGTAGCAAGTTGATTGCATGGCCTCTGATCATCTTGTGATCACCTGACTTGGGCAACAAGGTGTGCCTCAAGATCCAATTGATGGTTGGCAGTCCTGACAGAAGATAGTGCACTGAGCCAAATTTGAAAGTGTCAAGTGCCTCATTTGGAATTTCCTTATACATATTGGACATGGAATTGTGGTCCATTTTCTTCTTGGCATATATGTCCAAGTCATCATCATGCTCCTCTGGGGCATTAATGAGCTGTGCCCACTCAGCCACTGTAGATTGGTACCTTGTACCCTCAGACATCCATGTGATCTTTCCATCTGGGTAAAAGTGTGCCGTGGAGTAGAATTGCATGATCAGTTCCTCGTTCCACTTTGTGAGCTTCTTCCCAACAAAGTCAGCAACTCCACAAGCACTAAAGCTGTCATATACTCCCGGGTAGTGTTCCTCCTTCTCCCTCATGTAGGTCCAGTCGACCCATCTCATGTCACAGACAATGGGCTTCTTATCTAGCAGCACTGTCTCATAGAAGTCCTGCTGTTCCTTGGTGTGAAATCTGTAATCCACGGCAGTCCTTCTCCTTGAAGCATACGGATCTGCTTCTCTCCACTTCCTCAGCCCTGAATCTCTCCTGAGCTTCATGTCCTCAGCCACAGGATGGGCATCGTTGTGGTCTGGGATCTTGGGCTTGAGCTTTCTCAGAACATTCTCTTCCTCTTCTTCAGCAACAGTCTCAGGCACTGGGGCCTTGTTCTTCTCAGCTGCAGGAATGCTCCTTGTATTCCTCTTGGGTGCAGACTTGGGCTTGGAGGCAGCTTTGGGCTTAGATGCAGTAGCCCCTGATCTTATGGCATCACCCATCAGCTTGGGTGCCTTGGGTGCTGGTGCAGCTACCTCTTCTTCCTCTTCCTCTTCCATGATGGAAGCCTTTCCTAGCACTCTGGCTACGGTCTTCTTGACCCTTTCCTTCCTCTTCTTGCCTTCTGCAGCAACTGGCTCTTGGGGAGTGGGCTTCTCAGCTGAGGCTCTTGCCTTTGACATGGGCTGCCTGCCTGCTGGCCTTTTGATCTTTAGGCCTGGCTTTGTGCCTTGAGCTGGCTCAACTCTCTTGGAAGTGGCCTCTTCCTCTGCCACATAGTCTTCATCTTCGGAGTCTGAAGTTCTCTTCTTCCTCTGTCTCGTGGCAGCCTTTGGCAAGTTGCTAGGGGTGCTCCTGCTGCCCTCATCTGAAGAACTTGAGGGACTAGTGCCCTCACTCATGTGCACCTGCTGCTCTGACATGTTCTGGCTATCACTTTGATCAGACATGCTACAAACTCTGATTGCTGACCCTGTGAATAGGTTATAGATGAGATAGAGTGGATGAGCATCACAAAATGCAGAGATTTTTGCAAAAGAATGATCCAAAAAAACTTAGTTTTAGTTTCCCACTGAAATCATATCGGATCTACTGATTTTTAAACTCGGTGATACCGAAGCAGTTTTGGCACCTGAACTGGTGAACTCGGTTGGACCGAGTCACAGTTCGGTGGCACCGAGACTGCTAGGGTTACACAGAGTTCCAAAATCAGTCACACCGATAAGTAATTCTCGGTCAGACCGAGTCTCACTTGTGCAATGGCATAAGCCAAATCGGTGGGACTGAGTTTTTCAACTCGGTGGGTCCGAGATGGTTTCAGCGGAAACCTAAACCTAGAATTTTCGAATCAAACCTAATCTATGAGTTCATTGACTGGATAGAAGTTTATCAAACGTGGCTAGAATCAATATGATCACAATGTGCTAGGAATCAGATTGGGGAATAGCACAAAGATCAAGTCCATACCCTAGTTCGGCGGGGACTTGCTACGGCGGCAACGGCGGGGCAGAATTCCCGTTGACGGCGACGGAGACCAGCGACTGGAGGCTGCTGGCGGCGAGAAGACGATCCGGAGACCATGAGGGCAGAGCAGGCTATCACGCGGGCGAGGGGTTCGGAGAAATTTCCAAAATTTTGCCCGTGACTATATATAGCCCGACCCTGTCGGTGTGACCGAGTGGAACAACTCGGTGGCACTGAGATTCATAACAGCAAGCAGTTACTGAAACTCGGTGTGACCGAAATGTTCAAATCGGTTGCACCGAGATAGAAAACCTAGATCAACTTAATGATCTCGGTAGGACCGAAAGTGGAGTATCGGTCAGACCGAGAATCATAAAGAGGTTTTGGAAGTTTAAGTCTATGACGAATCGGGGACTCCGAGCGCTCCTCACACAGAGTGGTTCGAATCTGACTTGATCAAATTTTGTGATGCAGCATGAATAGAGTTTGAGACGAGAAAAGCATAGATAGCTAGAGGAGGTTCTTAGGCATTCTTATCTATCCACTTGGCAAAAGAAGATAAAACCAAACAATCAAAACAACAAGCGGATGTCCTCGAATGAGTAAAATATGCAACCAGCATGCTCACACAATAAGATGGCAGATGAAATATGTGGCAAGGCATGCACAACCAATTCTAGCATCTATCAAGCAATTTGCGATGACAAGGTCATCTATATATGAGTATATTGACTTAGGAGTCAAGTGAGAGCACTTGATCATAGGTCATACTCATCGTTAAGCTCAAGTGGGGTTACCACTTTTACATAAAGCATTGTTGTGTTCACATCTTTAGAGTTGCTTTAGCTCAAGTCTTAGAGTAAAGCTCCCCCTAGATGTGATATCCCCCCTAAGAGGGATGAACTAACCTTGGGTTTTGTCGATGATGACTTCATGTAGATGTTGAAGATGTGGATGCTCAATGTTGATGTAGATCACTTGGAGCTATCCATATGAGTGAATTGCACTTTCAATACCTACATGGGTTAGTCCCACAAGGAACAAACAAGGATATCCATAGACATAAAGTGATGCACACAAACGATGATGTCCATGAAAACTTTTACGTTACCTTGTCCCTTGTCTTACCAACAAGAGGGTTTGTGACTCCTTGAACTAGTGCAAGATGTGGAGGTTGATTGCACTTGTTCTTGCCAAAATGATAAGAGTGAAGTATGTTGGCGGAGTCACCCTCAAGAACTCTCTAGTTCTTCTTCTTTTGGATCCACATCATCTTGATGGGAATCCTTGGAGTTGTAGTCGTACTTGATGAAGTGGAACTTGAAGTAGTCTTGGGAATCCACTTGACTAAGGTCTTGGGAGCTTCTTCAAATGCGTCAATTTCCTCTTGAAGCTTGTCCTTGCCTTTTTGCTTGTAGTCTTGTGGTGGAAGATCATCTTGAGCTTGTGTCCCCTTGAAAGAAGTATACTTCTCTTGTTGAGGAACAAACTTTGTCTTGGGGTATTGATCTTCTTCCCACTCAACTCCATTGGCATTGAACTTTCGTTCAAAACCAACACCTTGATTCTTCCGGTGCATTCCTTGCTTGCGCACAATTTCCTCGAATTGCTTACTCCCGACAAGGCTTTTGTACACTACTTTCTCTATAATTCCCTTCAATAAATAGTTTCTTGCTCAAGTGTAACTTGGCTAAGAGAATCATTAGTGGAATCAAGAGAACTACTAGAAGCAACAATACTGGATTTAGCATGATCATTGTTACTGCTAGAGGAAGAATCTTTCTTGTTCTTGTTACTAGACTTGACTTGAGGCATGTAAGTGGATAAGAGTAAACGCTTGGCAATGTAAGAAGAGCTTTTCTTGCGGAGATCATCATTGATTGCTTTTAAGAACTCATGCTCTTGCTCAAGATTGAGCTTTTCAAAGCATAATTTCTCATGAGCTCTTAAAAGTTCTTGATGATCTTCGAAGATAGTTTCATGAGCTAACTTAAGAGTGTTTAGTTCTTTAGTTAGAGCCTCAATCTTCTCCTTATCATTGTCATTCGTTTTATCTTGATTAGCATGATTAATTGACGTTTCATCGTAGTATTCATCAATAGAGTTGTCAACAAGCAAATCATCGCCTAACAAGTCATCTTCATCACTATTGAAATCAACATACTCGGGGTGTGTTACCTTAGGACCTTTGGCCATGAAGCATCTTCCAATTCCTTCATTTGGTGAGTCAAATATGTCGTAGGAGTTGGTTGACACAAGTGCTAGACCGGCAACACCTTCATCTTGAGTATCTTCGGAGTCGGAGTGATAACTTCTCTCGGAGTGGCTGTCGGAGTCGGAGCCGGATACCCATTCACCAACATGATCTTGATGTCTTCGTCTTGTGTAGCTCCTTGATGATTTTCCCTTCCTTTCCGAATCCTTGCTTCTCCATGAGTATCTTCGTTCATAACGATCATCTCTACTCCTCCTCTCTCTTGGTGGTGATTCTTTGCTTCTTCTTTTTGGAGAATCTTCTCTTCTCTTGTAGGGAGCCGTACACTCATTGGAATAGTGTCCGGGTCTTCCACAACTGTAGCAGTTTCGCTCTCGACTAGAAGATCTTTTGTCATTGTAGGACCTTGACTTGAAGCTTCTATCTTTGCTTCTATTCTTGTAGAACTTGTTGAAGTTTTTCACCATTAAGCTCAATTCTTCATTGAAGTCTTGTTTCTCACTTGATGGTGTAGGGGCTTCACATGAGGCTTTATAGGCACCACTTGATTTGTTGTGAAGTTCCTCTTTATCCTTAAGTGACATCTCATGAGCAACAATTCTTCCAATCACCTCCGTTGGCTTGAGATCTTTGTAATTTGGCATCATTTGGATCAATGTGCACATGGTATCATATTTTCCATCCAAGGCTCTTAGAATCTTCTTGATGATGAATCTATCGGTCATCTCTTCACTTCCTAAGTCGGCAATCTCATTTGTGATGAGAGCAAGCCTAGAGTACATTTCAGCGACACCTTCACCATCCTTCATCTTGAACTTGTCAAGTTGGCTTTGAAGCACATCCAACTTGGATTCCTTGACGGAGTCGGTACCTTCGTGCATATCAATCAAAGTATCCCAAATTTCCTTTGCATTCTCAAGACGGCTGATTTTGTTGAATTCTTTAGGGCACAATCCGTTGAAGAGAATATCACAAGCTTGAGCATTGTATTGCAACATCTTCAACTCATCCGCGGTAGCTTCACAGTTTGGTTCTCTCCCATCAAAGAAGTCACCTTGCAAACCAACACACACAATAGCCCAAACAGCAGGGTTATGTCCAAGAATATGCATTTTCATTTTATGCTTCCAACTAGCAAAATTAGTACCATCAAAGTAGGGACCTCTATGGTGGTAATTTCCCTCGCTAGACGCCATACTCTCCTAGGTTGTGAAACCAAGGCTATGACCACCAAAGCTATGGAGATCAAAGCAAATGGAGACCAAAGCTCTGATACCACTTGTAGGATCGAAAGTATGTCGAGAGGGGGGTGATTAGACTACTTGACCAAATAAAAGCTTGACCTTTTCCCAATTTTAGTTCTTGGCAGATTTTAGCTATTTTAGGACAAGTCAAGCAATCATCACATAATTCAAGCAAGCATGCAAAGAGTATATAGGCAGCGGAAAGTAAAGCATGCAACTTGCAAGAATGTAAAGGGAAGGGTTTGGAGAATTCAAACGCAATTGGAGACACGAATGTTTTTCCCATGGTTCGGATAGGTGGTGCTATCCTACATCCACGTTGATGGAGACTTCAACCCATGAATGGTAACGGTTGCGCGAGTCCACACAGGGCTCCACCCAAGGGTAATGGTTGCGCGAGTCCACACAGGGCTCCACCCACGAAGGGTCCACGAAGAAGCAACCACCGACAAAGGGTCCACGAAGAAGCAACCTTGTCTATCCCACCATGGCCATCGCCCACACAGGACTTGCCTCACTAGCGGTAGATCTTCACGAAGTAGGCGATCTCCTTGCCCTTACAAACTCCTTGGTTCAACTCCACAATCTTGTCGGAGGCTCCCAAGTGACACCTAGCCAATCTAGGAGACACCACTCTCCAAGAAGTAACAAATGGTGTGTAGGTAATGAACTCCTTGCTCTTGTGCTTCAAATGATAGTCTCCCCAACACTCAACTCTCTCTCATAGGATTTGGATTTGGTGGAAAGAAGATTTGAGTGGAAAGCAACTTGGGAAGGCTAGAGATCAAGATTCATATGGTAGGAATGGAATGTCTTGGTCTCAACACATGAGTAGGTGGTTCTCTCTCAGAACATGTGAGTTGGAATGGTGTATGTGTTCTGATGGCTCTCTCCATGAATGAAGAGGAGGTGGAGGGGTATATATAGCCTCCACACAAAATCCAACCGTTACACACAGTTTTCCAATCTCGGTGGGACCGAATTAACAAACTCGGTCGGACCGAAAATGTAAACCTAGTGACCGTTAGAGATTTTCGGTGGGACTGACATGCAACTCGGTAGGACTGATATGGTTAGGGTTTGGGCATAACGTAATCTCGGTGAGACCGATTACACAAACTCGGTGAGACCGAATTTGGTAATTAGCTAACCAGAGAGTTGGTCAGGCAAACTCGGTCGGACCGATTTGCTCTTTTGGTGAGACCGAAAAGTTACAAAGGGGAAACACTGAATTTACATTGCAATCTCGGTGGGACCGATTCGCTCTTTCGGTGAGACCAAAAAGTTACGAAATGGATACAGAGAGTTTGCAATCCCATCTCGGTGAGACCGAGATCCCTATCGGTAGAACCGAATTGCTAGGGTTTGGCAGTGGCTAATGACAAGTGAAAACTCGGTGGCGCCGGATAGGAAGAATCGGTAGGACCGAGTTTGGCTTAGGGTTTAGGTCATATGTGGATATGGGAAAGTAGTTGAGGGTTTTTGGAGCATATCACTAAGCACATGAAGCAAGAGGCTCATTAAGCAACACCTCATCCCTCCTTGATAGTATTGGCTTTTCCTAAAGACTCAATGTGATCTTGGATCACTAAAATATAAAATGAAGAGTCTTGAGCTTTTGAGCTTGAGCCAATCCTTTTCCCTTAGCATTTTGAGGGTTCCACTTTCACATCCATGCCATGCCAATCATTGAGCTTTCCTGAAATAATCATCTTGGAATAGCATTAGCTCACTGAGCTATATGTTGTTATGAATTACCAAAACCACCTAGGGATAGTTGCACTTTCAGTTTGGCCCATTCATTAAGATAGTCCTGACCGCGCTTGAGGCTGGTGGGATCAGCAATTTGGCCAGGTGCCAGTGGTGCTCTTGGGCATGCAGGATTGAGTGCGAATTTCTTCATGTACTTAGGAGTGACATATCTGTACTCCCTCCATTCTCTTGCCCATCTCCTCTCTATCTTATTAATGTGCACTTTGCGCTCATTCTTGGTTTCCTCAGTAGGTGTGCAGTACCCAGCATATATGTCATCAGGGATTTCAAACGGTGTATTTACCTCAGGCCTCTTTCCTCCCTTCTGTGGCTTCTTACCGTCAGCCATTTTCTTCAGTTGAGGAATTTGAACAATTGAATTCTCTGAAGAAGTATGCAAATTTTCTTCGAGGAACGCTGCAAATGAGTTAAGTTGATGAGAACCTAGTGATTCAGCAGCTGACATGTGTACCTGTGAATAGAGTATAGTTGCGAGGAATTTGGAGAGGTCATATGCGTTCTCAGAAGGTTTTTCAAGAAGAACAAGTTTGAGGAATTTGACCAGATGAGTGTTGAAGATTTTCACTAAGCGTTCTTTGTCTTAGGTTCCAGAGTTGTATAGATCGAAGATCCACACAATTGAGGAGTCTTGAAGAAAAATGATGCTTAGAGAAACGAATCAAGAAGAGATGACTTTGTGAGGTGTTCAGTGTGTGAAGATATGAAGAAAAACACTTTTGAAGATTTTGTAGATAATCATTCGAATCGACGAGGGCATTAAAAGTAACTTTTATTTACCCTAGACGAAGAACACGATGAACTGGAGTGAGGAGATGTGAAGTTCGTCTGTGCAGATCTTCCACGCCCTAACTTGGCGGAGGAAGACGACTACGACGGCGGCAGAGTGAAGATGTCCGCGGTCGGCGCGAGTACGTCAGCGACGAGGTCGAGGCAGTGAAGCTCTTCCTCACCGGCGGTGATGAAGTATCGGCGGCGCTAGGGTTTGAGAAGCTCGAGCTGGAGAGAGAGGTCGAGCGGAGTAAAATGAGTGAGGAAGGGAAGGAGGGGTATTTATAGCCTCGGTGAAAAACTGCTCGCTCGAAGAAATTGGACGAACGTGCCCCTGAACCTTCTCATTCGCATGACATGTGTCACCCACGTAGTGAGAGGTGGAGATCGTGTTAGATCATGGGTGAGTGGATAAGTGTATCGTGGGATGCGGAACGGTTTGAGCGGCAAAGCCAAAAATTTAGATAAGATAGATTTTGAAGTTCTGTTTGCAATTTCTTCAGCTGACAAGGACACAGTGAAGATTCTGAACAAGTTTCAAATAGAACGCACATGAAGAATTTGTGAACAGATTGGGTTGAGTATGGCATAGAGGGGAAGGGTCCGATCACATTCACTTAGCAGAAAACCAACTTGAAGAAATAGCAATAAGTGAATGCTGTAGAGGACGTA
>NC_057803.1:122550238-122560880 GCF_018294505.1 Triticum aestivum
ATATATATATATATATATATATATATATATATATATATATATATATATATATATATATATATATATATATATATATATATATATATATATAGCCAATGAAGAAAAACGACGGATCCAGTGAAGACAATGCAAAGTTGAAGAATATGAATAATTTGAGGAATTTCAACTTTTGGTGGTGGCGTGACCCACCATATAAGAATGATGATTTCAGACACCACGTACAATTATCGTAGGGTTCTGAGAATCAAATTCTTCATTAATTTCTTCACACTAAGAGTGTTATTCTAAAGGAAATATGCCCTAGAGGCAATAATGAAGTTATTATTTTATTTCCTTATATCATGATAAATGTTTATTATTCATGCTAGAATTGTATTAACCGGAAACATAATACTTGTGTGAATACATAGACAAACTGAACATCACTAGTATGCCTCTACTTGACTAGCTCGTTAATCGAAGATGGTTATGTTTCCTAACCATAGACATGTGTTGTCATTTGATTAACGGGATCACATCATTAGGAGAATGGTGTGATTGACATGACCGATTCCATTAGCTTAGCACCCGATCGTTTAGTATGTTGCTATTGCTTTCTTCATGACTTATACATGTTCCTATGACTATGAGATTATGCAACTCCCGTTTGCCGGAGGAACACTTTGTGTGCTACCAAACGTCACAACGTAACTGGGTGATTATAAAGGAGCTCTACAGGTGTCTCCAAAGGTACATGTTGGGTTGGCGTATTTCGAGATTAGGATTTGTCACTCCGATTGTCGGAGAGGTATCTCTGGGCCCTCTCGGTAATGCACATCACATAATCCTTGCAAGCATTGCAACTAATGAGTTAGTTGCGAGATGATGTATTACGAAATGAGTAAGGAGACTTGCCGGTAACGAGATTGAACTAGGTATTGAGATACCGACGATCGAATCTCGGGCAAGTAACATACCGATGACAAAGGGAACAACGTATGTTGTTATGCGGTCTGACCGATAAAGATCTTCGTAGAATATGTAGGAGCCAATATGAGCATCCAGGTTCTGCTATTGGTTATTGACTGGAGACGTGTCTCGGTCATGTCTACATTGTTCTCGAACCCGTAGGGTCCGCACGCTTAACGTTACGATGATAGTTTCATTATGAGTTTATATATTTTGATGTACCGAAGATTGTTCGGAGTCCCGGATGTGATCACGAACATGACGAGGAGTCTCGAAATGGTCGAGACATAAAGATTGATATATTGGACGGCTATATTCGGACACCGGAAGTGTTCCGGAGAAGTTTCGGATAAAACCGGAGTACCGGGGGGTTACCGGAACCCCCCCCCCCCCGGGAGGGGGGGTTAATGGGCCTCATGGGCCCAAAGTGGAGAAGAGGAGGGGCGGCCAGGGCAGGCCGCGCGCCCCCTCCCCCTCTAGTCCGAATTGGACAAGGAGGGGGGCGGTGCCCCCCCTTTCCTTCCTCTCCTCTCTCCCTTCCATCCCCCTATCCTAGTTGGACAAGGAAAAAGAGGGAGTCCTACTCCCGGTAGGAGTAGGAATCCTCCCTGGCGCGCCTCCTCCTGGCCGGCCACCCCTCCCCCTTGCTCCTTTATATACGGGGGCAGGGGGCACCTCTAGACACAGAAGTTGATCTTGGTGATTGTTCTCTTAGCCGTGTGCGGTGCCCCCCTCCACCATAATCCTCGATAATATTGTAGCGGTGCTTAGGCGAAGCCCTGCGACGGTAGAACATCAAGATCATCACCACGCCGTCGTGCTGATGGAACTCTTCCCCGACACTTTGCTGGATCGGAGTCCGGGGATCGTCATCGAGCTGAACGTGTGCTAGAACTCAGAGGTGCCGTAGTTTCGGTGCTTGATCGGTCGGGCCGTGAAGACGTACGACTACATCAACCGTGTTGTCATAACGCTTCTGCTGTCGGTCTACGAGGGTACGTAGACAACACTCTCCCCTCTCGTTGCTATGCATCACTATGATCTTGCGTGTGCGTAGGAAATTTTTTGAAATTACTACGTTCCCCAACATATTCTTCATTGATTGAAGTAAAACGTTTCTTCATGTGTTGCACATCTAAGTCATCAATTTTGCATAAGTGTTAGGATGAGTGTCCTTTTCACAGAACATTCGAAGATTCTAGGATATTTAGCTCACACCGCGACTTGCTAAATCTCTTCTCATCCAAGGGCTTTGTGAAGATATCGGCTAGCTGTTCTTCAGTCTTCACATGCTCAATAGAAATGTCGCCCTTCAACACATGATCACAAAGAAAATGATGACGAATCTGAATGTGCTTTGTCTTCAAGTGCTGAACTGGGTTGTGAGCAATCTTGATGGCACTCTCATTGTCACAGAAGAGAGGTACATTCTTCATGTTGACGCCGTAGTCCTTGAGAGTTTGCTTCATCCATAGCAATTGGGCACAACAAGAACCAGCGGCAATGTACTCAGCTTCAGCAGTAGATAGTGATACGCAGTTCTGTTTCTTTGAGGACCAACAGACCAAAGATCGTCCGAGGAAATGACATGTACCAGATGTTGACTTGCGATCCACACGATCACCAGCATAGTCAGAGTCAGAATATCCAACAAGATCAAAAGTCGAGCCCTTGGGGTACCATAGTCCAAGTGTTGGTGTGTGAGCTAGATATCGAAGAATATGCTTCACAGCCTTATGGTGTGCTTCCTTCGGTGCAGCTTGAAATTGGGCACACATGCAAACACTAAGCATTACATCTGGCCTAGATGCACATAAGTACAATAAGGAACCTATCATGGAGTGGTATACCTTATGACTGAAGTCAATACCATTTTCATCAGTGCACAGATGGCCATTTGTGGGCATAGGAATTTTGACGCCTTTGCAATCTTGCATGCCGAATTTCCTCAGTACATCCTTGAGGTATTTCTCCTGAGATATGAATATGCCATTGTGTTGTTGACGAATTTGAAGACCTAAGAAGAATTTCAACTCTCCCATACTAGACATTTGATATTCTTCACTCATCATATAGGCAAATTCATCACTATAACGTTGGTCAGTACAGCCAAAGATAATATCATCAACATATACTTGGCACACAAACAATTCACCATCATAAGATTTAGTGAACCGGGTTTGAAGCCTTTCTTCATGAAGAGTTCCTTCAAAGTATCATACCAAGCCCGTGGGGCCTGCTTGAGGCCATAGAGGGCCTTGTTGAGTCTAAAGACTTTGTCAGGGATTCTTTGGATCTTCAAAACCTAGGGGTTGAGCAACATATACTTCTTCCTCAAGCTTACCATTGAGGAATGCACTTTTCACATCCATTTGATATAGAGTGATATCATGATGGTTAGCATAAGCAAGTAATATGCGAATAGCCTCAAGTCTAGCAACAGGTGGCAAAGTTTCATCGAAATCAATTCCTTCAACCTGTGTGTAGCCTTGAGCTACAAGCCGTGCCTTATTCCTCACAACAAGGCCATTTTCATCTTGCTTGTTGTGGTAGATCCACTTTGTGCCGATGATATTGTGCTTGCGAGGATCTGGACGTTTGACCAGTTCCCCGACATTGTTGAGCTTGAACTGATGTAATTCTTCTTGCATGGCCTGAATCCACTCAGGCTCCAGAAATGCTTCATCTACTTTAGTGGGCTCTGTAATAGAGACAAAAGCATACTGCCCACAAAAGTTAGACAAATGTGAAGCTTTTGAGCGTGTGAGAGGACCTGGCACTTTGATGTCATTGATGATCTTTTCAATTTGCACTTCTTTTGCAATGCGAGGATGAGCTGGTTGTCGTTGAAGAATTTGATCAGCGTTTTCTTCAGCACCATTTTCTTCAGGTGCATTAGCTCGACGTTCTTCCTGTTCTGGAATGAATTCTTCAGCAAATTCTTCAGTAGGAATGACATCCTCAGTAGCCTTGAACTTGATAGTTTCCTCAGGTGCTGGTTCATCTATCACAGTAGGTAGGTGCTCTCTTTGCGAGCCATTAGTTTCATCGAACCGCACATCTACAGTTTCAACAACTTTGTGAAGAACATTGTTGAAGACTCTGTAGGTGTGTGAGTCCTTTCCGTAACCAAGCATAAAACCTTCATGTGCTTTCGGTGCAAATTTTGAGTTGTGATGAGGATCTCTAATCCAACATTTAGCACCGAAGACTTTGAAATAACTTACATTGGGTTTCTTATCAGTGAGGAGTTCATAGGCAGACTTTTTGAAGAATTTGTGAAGATATACTCTGTTGATGATGTGGCACGCAGTATCAATTGCCTCAGTCCAGAAACGACGAGGCGTTTTGTATTCATCAAGCATAGTGCGAGCCATCTCAGCAAGAGTCTTGTTCTTGCGCTCCACGATGTCGTTCTGCTGAGGAGTGTAAGGAGCAGATAACTCATGAGTAATACCAAGTTCATCAAGATAGTCATCGAGACCAGAAATCTTGAACTCAGTGCCATTGTCACTTCTGATGTGCTTGATCTTCACACCAAAGTTGGTTGAAGCCCTCGAGGAAAATCATTTGAAGACTTACTGCACTTCATGTTTGTAAGTAACAAGGTGTACCCATGTGTAACGAGAATAATCATCAACAATAACGAAGCCATATTGAGATGCTTCATTTGAGATAGCAGAATAATGATTAGGACCAAAGAGATCCATGTGAAGCAATTCAAATGGGCGAGTGGTGGTCATGATAGTCTTCGCTGGATGCTTGTCCTTGGTCATCTTCCCAGCTTCACAGGCTCCACATAGGTGATCCTTGAGGAATTTGACATTCTCGATGCCAATGACATGCTTCTTCTTCGCAAGCGTGTGCAAATTCCTCATGCCTGCATGACCAAGTCGTCGATGCCAGAGCCAGCCTTCTGAAGCTTTTGCAAGTAAGCACACGGCTGGTTGTGGTCCTGTAGACAAATGAACAATATACAAGTCTCCTCTCCTAAAGCCTTCGAAGACTTTGGAATTGTCAGCTTCCATAACCACAACACAACGGTACTTGCCAAAGACAACAACCATATCAAGATCACAAAGCATTGAGACAGACATAAGGTTATATCCTAAGGACTCAACAAGCATGACTTTGTCCATGTGTCGATCCTTTGTAATCGCAACCTTACCTAGACCCAATACCTGACTTTTGTCTCTGTCAGCAAAGATGATATGCTTCAGATGCAATGGAGATAATGGAGCATCCATCAATAGATTATTGTCACCAGTCATGTGGTTTGTACATCCACTATCGAGGACCCACTCAGTGGCTTTGGGTTGATCATCCTGCAGATGAATTAGTGCAGCTTACAAACTCATATACTTCATCAGTGAAGAATATGACATCAATTCATCAGATCAATTTCATCAAGCAAAAGAACTCATAAAGCAATATGAGGACGTGAGAAATGAAAGTTCATTTCTTCATGATTAGCCTGCGTCCTTTCAGGCATGCTCAGGTCTCCAGCAAATTCTTCAGACGATTATGTGCGTCTGGAGACCTGACCCTGTAGAAGAGATTAGTTCTTTTTCTTCACCACCCACATCTGAAGGGGGTGGCAAAGAGTTCATCATTCTGTGAGCTCCATATGAGAAGGATGGCATAGAAGCCAGTCCATTTTGTTTCACATAAGAGGGGTTAGAGTAAGCATAAGAGTAAGCAGAGAAATTCTTCGAGGACTTATGGACATAATGATTTGAAGAATAATGCACATATCCATAATCCTTAGATCTTCCCTGCGAAACAGACGGATTAGCACGAGGATGTTCATATGAGGACTTTGATCCATATGAGGAATTTGGTCCATATGAAGAATTTGATCTGGGGTTCCTATTCTTCACAGGTGGCGTCATGATGACATTCACCTGAAGATTTCCAAGGCATCTTTTGGGAACCCAGATTTTCTTCATAGGGGAGCTGTTCCTGCAGTTAGTGCCAACATATCTAGCAAATACTTCACCATTCTGATTTTTGAATAGCTTATAGTTGGAGTCAATTGACTCATCATCAGAAAGAGGAGATTCACATGCAAATCCAGATAAGTTAGATGGATCAACTGGAGGTCCCTTTGCAGCAACCCATATAGTTTTGGGGTACTTCTCAGGCTTCCAATATGTACCATCAGCATTGAGTTTCCTCTCAAAGGTGATACCCTCTTTCCTAGGGTTCCTGTTGAGGATCTGCTTTTTAAGCACATCACAAAGAGCCTGATGCCCTTTGAGGCTTTTGTACATGCTTGTCGTGTACAATTCCTTCAGCCCTGCATCGTCAGTGATACTAGCAATGTCCTCAGATGATGAATTAGTGATAGCAGAGGCATGTGAAGAATTTGTAACATTAGCAGTTGAACATTCAGGTGAAGAATTAGCAGATTCACGTTCAATGCACTTCAAGCATGGAGGAACAAATTCTTCCTGAGATGCGCTGATTTGTTGAGCAAGTAATGAATCGCGCTCCTTCTGAAGATCTTCATAACTCACTCTTAGCTTCTCAAGGTCTTGCTTTCTTTGAAGAAATTCATAAGAAAGCTTCTCATGATCCGATAAGAGAGTGTTATGATGACTTTGAAGTTTGTCAAGCTTGGACTGAAGTCTCTGAAGATTTTCAGTCAAAGTTTCAGTGCGATCCATTTCTTCACCCAACATATCATCACTTTTATTTAGCATGTTTTGAACCTTTTCTAAAGCCCTTTGTTGTTTTATAACAATCTTAGCAAGTTTAGAATAGCTGGGCTTAAGGTTTTCACCAGATTCTTTCTCACTTGATTCAGAGGAGGTATATTTGAGTACCTTGGCACCCTTTGCCATGAAGCAATAGGTGGGAGCGTAGTCATCATCCCCTTCATCAGCCTTGTTGGTGAGGTCATTTTCCTCAGTGTTGAAGATAGACTTGCTGACGAATGCAGTAGCGAGAGCAAGGCTCGCCACTCCGGATTTGGACTCCTCAGATGACTCCTCTTCCTCATTTTCTTCAGATTCAGCCTCAGAGTCCATTTCCTTGCCACTGAATGCCCTGGCCTTCTTGGAGATGCTCTTCTTGTGATATGAAGGCATTGAGGATTTTGATGATGAGGATTTTGTGGATTTCTTCCTTTTCTTCGCATCATCAGAACTGTAATCCTTGTATTTCTTCTTCTTTGATTCCTTTTCCCACTGAGGACAATCTTGAATGAAATGTCCAGGTTTCTTGCATTTGTGACAGAGCCTCTTCTTGTAGTCACTAGATGAGCAATCATTGCTCCTTGAGGATCTTCCAAGGTGACCACGTCTTGAGAACTTTTGGGACTTCTTCACAAGCAGAGCCAGATCATGGCTCAGTTCATCAGGATCACCAAGGCTGCTACCAGAGTCTTCATCTTCGGACTCAGATACTGCCTTGGCCTTCAGTGCACGTGTTCTGCCATAGCTTGAACCATAGAGATCTCTCTTTTCAGCAAGTTGGAACTCATGAGTATTTAGCCTCTCAAGAATATCAGCGGGATCAAGTGACTTGTAATCAGCACGTTCTTGTATCATCAATGCCAGAGTGTCAAATGAGGAATCAAGCGATCTCAGCAATTTCTTCACCACCTCATGGTCGGTGATGTCAGTGGCACCAAGTGCTTGAAGCTCATTTGAGATGTCAGTGAGGCGATCGAAGGTTTGTTGAACATTTTCATTGTCGAGTCTTTTGAAGCGGTTGAAGAGATTGCGAAGAACATCAACTCGAGAGTCACGCTGAGTTGAGACTCCTTCGTTCACTTTGGACAACCTGTCCCAGATAAGCTTCGCTGTTTCCAAAGCACTCACTCTGCCATACTGTCCTTTGCTTAGATGGCCACATATGATATTCTTCACTTGAGAGTCGAGTTGCTTGAATCTCTTCACATCGGCAGCATTCAGAGAAGGTGTGACTGAGGGAACACCATTTTCCACAACATACCAGAGATCGTTATCAATTGCTTAAAGATGCATTCGCATCTTATTCTTCCAGTAGGGGTAGTCCATCCCATCGAAGGTAGGACACCCAGTAGAGACCTTGATCATACCTGCGGTCGACATAACTAAAACTCCAGGCGGTTAAACCAAAATCACATAGAACAAGGGAGTAACTTGCTCTGATACCAATTGAAAGTGCGTTATATCGACTAGAGGGGGGTGAATATGCGATTTTTATGAAATTTTTCACTGAGGAATTTGTTGGTGAGGAAATTCCTTAGTGAAGAACTACTAGCAGCGGAATAAGTACTCAAAAATAAACACAACAGAATACCAGCATAGTCATCATGATGAAATGAAGACAGGCACAGAGTACAGGAAGCGTAATCACAGGATAACACAGGATGAAGACAAACAGACTGAAGAAACTGAATTGAGGAAATTGAGAAAGTCTTCAGTCAAAGTCTTCAAACACAGATATGAACAAACATACATCACAGTTATGAGGAAATGAAAGAGTTGAGGAAATAGAACCAGTAAGCTCGGTGAATACAATGATTTAGTAGACCAGTTCCAACTGTTGTCTCAGTTGTACGTCTGGTTGGAGCGGTTGAGTATTTAAACTCGAGGACACACAGTCCCGGACACCCAGTCATGGACACTTAGTCCAACACACCCAGTCCTCACTGTATTCTCCTTGAACTAGGGTCACACAGAACTCGTCCAATCACTCGTGGTAAGTCTTCAGGCGACTTCCAAACCTTCACAAACTTGGTCACCCGGCGATCCACAATTCCTCTTGGATGCTCTAGACCATGACGCCTAACCATCTGGAAGAAGCATAGTCTTCAAAGGTAACAAGTGTCGGATCCACTCAGGATCAATCTCTTCAGTGATGCTCAATCACTTGGGGTTTGTAGGTGTTTGGGTTTTGGGTTTTTGGTTTTTCCTCACTTGATGATTTTCGCTCAAAGTCCTCGGAGGATGGGTTGCTCTCAAATGACAAGTGTCGGTTTCTCTCGGAGCAGCCAACCAGCTAGTGGTTGTAGGGGGCGGCTATTTATAGCCTAGGGAGCAGCCCGACATGATAATACATAAATGCCCTTCAATGATATGACCGTTAGGTGGATAGATATTTTGGAACAACTGGCGCATAGCACAGCAACGGTTGGAATTTTGAGTAGCAAAATCCTCAGGGCTATCATGTTCCTCACTGTGTAGGCAATCCGCACTGGCGAATTCCTAACTCCTCAGTCAGGACAAATTCCTCGGAGACCAGAAGAACTTCGTCTCTGTCACTGAAGAAATTGACTGAACTGTATGAGATTTTCAATGGCTTCACTCGAAGGGATTGGTAGGTGTAGGATTTTGAGTTGAGCATCACATGGAAATTTTTCCTTAGTATTTCCTCGACCCCCTTTAATAGTACGGTGTTTCCTATGACTCAAGAAAGAGAAAAAACAAAACTATGAAAACTAAAGTCTTCAAGCTTCATATTTCTCGCATGAATATCAAGTCTTCACGGACACACCAATTTCTTCACTTTCAAAGTCTTCATGAAAGTCTTCAGAAATACCAAAATCTTCAGTCAAAGATATTCATTTTTAGGGGTCAACTTTTCCTGTAAATATCAAACTCCTCATAGACTTATAGACCTGTGTACACTCACACACGCATTAGTCCCTTAACCTATAAGTCTTCAATACACCAAAATCACTAAGGGGCACTAGATGCACTTACAGGTGGCCACCAGCCGACTGATGGGAGGTGGCGGGGGAGCCTTGCGCTTGTGGTCGTTCGGGTATGGGCGTCGGCTGGAGTCTCCTGCCGGCGTCTTGGGACTCAGAGCGAGTACCTTCCCGGAGGCGTCTACTCGGAGCTCGGTCTTGATTGAGGAATCGGCCATGGCGTATTTGTCAGCTATGATCAGTAACTCGTCGAGGGTAGTCGGCTCGTCGCAGAGGAGTCGGTGCTTGAGGAGGGTGCCTTCTCGGCACCCAGCGGTGAAGTACTCAATAGCTTGAACCTCGTGCACCTCTTCGCAGGAGTTGCGGAGTTTGGCCCAACGCGTGAGGTAGTCGCGAGTTGATTCACTGGGCCCTTGCACACACAAGGAGAGCTGCCGGGGTTTAGGAGCCCGCTTGTAGGTGCTGGTGAAGTTGCGAATGAAGGCTTTTGTGAAGTCCAGCCAGCTGTTGACGTTGTAAGGCTTGAGGCTGTTGAGCTAGGTACGCGCCGTGCCTTGGAGCATGAGGGGAACATACTTCACGGCAACGCGCTTGTTGCCATTCGTGATGCTAACCGCAGTGGAGTAGTCGATCAGCCAGTCTTCCGGCTTCACGGAGCCGTTGTACTTGGGCGTGTCTCTTGGGAGCGAGAACCCTTTGGGAAAGGGTTCGTCGTGGATGCGGGGGCCAAAACAGGGCGGGCCGACATCATCTTCTTCTTCCAGAGCCAGGGATCGCGCTAGGCGGTCGATCTGGTGGCGGGCGTCATTCTCGCCGACTCCTTCACGGCGACCCAGTCGGCCGCTGAGAGTCGGATGCGTGACAGGCGGCGGAGTGGGATATCTCTCCCCACGAGGTGGAGGAGGGGGCGGATCGCCCCGCCATTCCACAGCTCGAGGACGGCCTTCTGCATCACACTCGATGGAGATTCGAGTCCGGCTGCGGCTGGCAGCTGGCTCCTTTTCTTTCCTTGCGCGGGTGCCGCCCGCCGTCGTTGTTCGGGATGTCGCA
>NC_057803.1:122561119-122568385 GCF_018294505.1 Triticum aestivum
GTCGATAAGCTCCTGGATGTGTCTGGTCATGTAGGGGAGCTCGTCCACCCTCAGTCCGTCCAGCTCGTCTATAGCCGCCTGGGCGGCGCGTAGGTTCTCGAGAGGTGTGGCATAGACTGGGCGATCTGCTCCCAGTGCACCAGCGATATCTGCACCGCGTTTCTTGATGATACCGACGCGGCTCGGCCCGTCGGGAGGCGGCGTGCCGAAGGCGGCACGGTCGACTTCACGCTGGTGAGCCTCGGTGAGGCGTCTCATGGAGGCTAGCTTCTGGCCCTCCGCAATGAGGGCGAGGCGGCGCACCTCCAGTGTCTGGGCGTCGGCGTCAGCCGGGATGGGGGCAGATAGGTCGTGCAGTGCCGCCTGCAGGGCGTCGTGGGCGTTTTCTCCTGAGGCGGCGCCGTGGCTGATGACCAGTACCTCGGTGATGGCGTTGGCGCTGCTGTCGGCTCGAGGAAGAGGGTCGTTGATGATTACCACGTTGGAGGGGAAGGCGTCAAGCGATGTCGTGTCGGAATCGACAAGCATCGGGTCGGTGGAGTTGGTCGAGGAGGCTGACGAGGTGGCTTTCGGGGCAGCCTGTGCCTGTGTTGGATGCGGGCTCGTCAGAGATGCGAGCCTCGCCAAGAAGATCGGCGAGGCAGCTCGCCGCCCATGTGTCAGCGACGCCTTGCAGTGTGTTGGGGCAAGCGCCATGGGGCGAGCCGGGCTGGCTACGCACACTGGGGAGGAAGAGGGTTCCCGTCCAGAGCAGGTCTCCGGACGACGGTGCACCTGGCCCCACGGTGGGCGCCAAATGTCGGGTGGCTGGTGTGACATATGCCAATGGGTGGCTTATCATTGTGGGAGCCAATAAAACATCGCCGGTGCCTGGAAATGGGATAAGGCGAAGACATGCACGCCGGCGGATCTTACCCAGCTTCAGGGCTCTCCGTGAAGATAACACCCCTACTGCTGCTCTGCGGGGTCTCCGCATGGTCACTAGATTGGCAAGTAGCTACAAGAGGCTCCTTGAGTTGTTTTGTGAAAGGATGGAGAGGGGCGAGGCTTGCCTGCTCCTCCTCTCGTCGTGGTGTCTAAAAACTATCCAAAGAGGGAGATCTCCCTCCTACATGGGTGCCCTGGGGGGTTTATATAGGCATACCCCCCAGGGGTACAATGGTAATCCGGCTGGGCGCGGGCCCCAGCCGTCTGTGTCTACGCTGGACGGCTTCTTCGCCGACCGATGGGCCCGCCGCCTGGTAGGCCCCTGTCGGCTGCCGGCCCTCTGGTCGATAGGCCGGCCCCACCACTCAGGAGTTTTGTCAGAGGCTGGTTACTGTTGCCTTGCCTCTGGTGACGAGGGCTTTGTCGTGGTAAGCATGGCTACAGTGGCGTCGCGAGGCGGCTCATCACTGTAGCCTTACCTTGTCTTATCTCCTTAATGAGGCACCTCCTTCGAGGGAGAGAGCCGGTCGGCTATTGGGAGCCGGCCGTACCCAAGGCCGACTGCGAGAAGCCTGGCCACCTTCGGGGTCTCCCTGACTGAGGGGGACCGCCACCCACGGGTCGTACTGACCGCTCGCCATGGGTGACGTCACGATCAACGTGGCAACAGTGCTGCGTCGGACGGGTGATGGCCGCCCCGTACGACGCACTGTAGCCATGCGTGTCCCGAGATTCGGGGGTGGCAGGCTTCACTGTAGCCACGCCCCGTCTTGTCGCCGTTATGTGGGTGCAAACTCTAAGGGCACGATCTTGGCCGCCTGCTGAGGGGCCGGTTCCTGGGAGTCGGCCTTCTCATGGCCGGCTTCTTGGAGTCGGCCTCCTCGTGGTCTTGTTTCTCAAGGATTTCAGGAATGGGCCGCCTTCATGCAGCCGGCCTGAGAGGTAGCCAGCTGGGGGAAGGCAGCCTCACGCCTTGGGTGCTTGGAGGCTCAATTGGCCTATAATTTTTCTGAAGAACCAGGGGAAGCCGGCTAGGCTACCTATGGTCATTTACTCCGACACAGTGACAACCTTGGTGGGATCTACTGCTATACCTTCTCCGGATATAACGTGTCCGAGGAATCCAACTTCCTTCAACCAAAACTCACATTTACTAAACTTGGCATATAACTGATGTTCTCTGAGCTTCTCAAGTACCAAATGTAAATGCTCCTTATGCTCCTCTTCGTTCTTTGAGTAGACTAAAATATCATCAATGAACACCACGACGAACTTATCCAAAAACTCCATAAACACCTTGTTCATCATGTTCATGAAATATGCAGGTGCGTTAGTCAGACCAAATGACATAACGGTATACTCGTACAGCCCATACCTGGTGGTAAAAGTCGTCTTAGGTATATCCTGCTCTCGAATCTTCAACTGATGGTATCTTGATCGCAGATCGATCTTGGAAAATACCTTAGCTCCTTGCAATCGATCAAACAGATCATTGATCATCGACAGTGGGTACTTGTTCTTGATTGTTACTTCGTTCAATCCTTGATAATCAACAACCATCCTTAACGATCCATCCTTCTTCTCCACTAGAAGTACTGGCGATCCCCAAGGTGAAGAACTTGGGCGAATATAACCTTTATCCAGTAACTCCTTAATCTGCTTCTTAATCTCATCCAAATCTTTTGCGGGCATCCTATATGGTCTCTTAGATATGGGCCCTGTGCCTGGCAAAATCTCAATCAAAAACTCTACATCTCTATCCGGTGGCATGCCTGGCAACTCCTCCGGAAATACGTCAGGGAGATCCTTCACCACTGGTACTTCCTCCTGCACAACTCCTGATAAGGAATTTACTTGAGTCCTCTTCGGCACATGCCGGGATACATACTTGATCCTTCTTCCTTCTGGCGTTGTAAGCAAAATTGACTTACTGGCGCATTCAATGTTCCCTCCATACTTCGAGAACCAATCCATGCCTAATATCACATCTAATCCTTGAGATTCCAATACTATTAGGTCCGAGGGAAATACATAGTTACCAATCCTTAATGGTAACCGATCACACCATAGACTAGCCATATACTCTGCTCCAGGCGAGGTTACTAACATGGGTGACCTAAGGGCTTGAGTTGGCAGTTTATACTTATCCACAAATCCCCTTGAGATGTATGAATGCGATGCACCAGTATCAAAAAGAACGAGTGCAGTAAATGACTTAACCAAAAACTTACCTATTACTGCATCTGGCTGAGCTTCAACCTCCTCCATGTTAATGTGGTTAACCTGTCCCCTATTGAAAGGGTTCGGCTTCTTCCCAGAGCTTACATTGCCATTTCCACTCTGGGCTTTAGGACATTCATTGGCGTAATGTCCAGTCTTCTGGCACTTATAGCAAGTGACTTGGCTCAGGTCTCTCTTGGCTGGCATCGATGGGTTGGTACGGTTCTGGTTGTTGCTTCCTCCATTCCCGTTACCATTCTTGGGGCCATTATGATTGTGCGAGCTGCCTCCTCCATGAGTATGCTGAAAATGTCCTCCCGGTTTAGGAGTAAAATGTGGCTTCTGCCGAGCTCCAGAATTGTACTTCCCTTGTCCATACTTCCTCTTGCGGTTTTCAATTTGCTGCTGCTTCCCTTCAATCATAAGAGCGCGATCTACCAACTCCTGGTAGTTGTTGAAGTTTGCTACCATCAACTGCATCCTCAACTCATCATTCAGTCTTTCCAGAAACTTCTCCTGCTTAGCTGCATCCGTAGCAATGTCATCTGGGGCATAATGTGCTAGCTTACTAAAGTCATCCACATACTGGCCAACTGTCCTTCCTCCTTGGCGCAAGTTGCGAAACTCATGCTTCTTCATGGCCATAGCTCCTGCTGACACATGGGCAGTACGGAAAGCCTGCTGAAATTGGTCCCATGTCACCGTGGCTATAGGGTAGCTGACACTGTAATTCTCCCACCATGATGCTGCTGGTCCATCCAACTGATGTGCAGCAAAGCGCACCTTCTCAGCATCAGTACATCCTATAGTGGTTAACTCCCTTCCAATCTTGCGGAGCCAATCATCTGCTACTATAGGCTCGGTGCTACTAGAGAACACCGGCGGATTCAGCCTAAGAAAAAAGGTTAAGTGATCCACAGGTGGTGGTGGTGGTGGGTTGTTGTTGTTGTTGTTCCCCTGATTCTGATTCTGGACTAGCAACTGCATCAATGTATTCTGCTGCTGGATCAACTGAGTGAGCTCCGGTGGGAAAGCAAATCCATTGTCATGTCTGGGAGGCATCTGGGGGGTTTAGAAAAGAGGAGAATATAGAATAGAATGAGGTCTAGAGGGAAAACACTACCCTTATGCACATGAGGCAAATGCAAAAAAAATCACTTCATTCAATCAAACAAGGGCATACAACGGTCTATCTATCGTTACAAAAGTGCTCGGGCTATACTAGATACATGGGGAAATACTACTACTGATATGGGGGTCGACTAGAAAAACTGCTCCGATGAAGACTCCATGATATCTGCTCCGGCTTCATCAACATAGTCATCATCGCTATCGTCTAGGTCCGAGTGCTATCGTCGATGATGATGTAGTTCTCTGGACAAATGCAATCTTCGTCTTCTCCTCCAGTTGCGGGAAATCCCATGAATATTTATAGCTTCTTCTTCAGATCATTGTTCTTCTCCACGAGTGTTGCTATTTCCTCCTCATATCCATCACGTGTAGACTTGAGTTCTTCTTCCAGCTCCATGATCTTGGTCATGGCCTTCTTCAGGTCTATCATGCCTGCGCACATCTGGTTCTCCTGGCGTTGAATGTGCTGGTTTAACTCCTGGATGAAAGCTGCAATTGATCTATCCTTCCTAGTGCCGATCATCTCCCATTGCTCATCTCGGCGCCCACAAATCTGGTAGATAGTATCCTTGAGATCCTTGTGGTAAACTTCTCCAATGCACCCCATAGTGATGTGGGCTGCCATGCTCTTTCCTAGACTCCAATTGGTGCATCAAAGGAAAACTATATGGGCTCAGTGACGGGCATGAACGTCCTTCCTGGAACTTGAACTTGAATCATCCAGTGCTCCTCTTCAGGTAAAGTGGCATTGTAGGTTCCGGTGAAGCTTGGTACTTCGATGTTCAGGTATCTAGTGACTTCCTTCAAGTGACGTCCGAAGGGTGTATCTTCATTCGGTTGTGTGAACTTGTTCCTTGCATCCGCCATCCTAAAAGAGTAGAAAAAAATGAGGAGTCAGAAATGAGAAGAGGGAGTATTGATCTAGGGCTTTAGCTTAGTGGTCGTGTCCTACAGTCAGCGTGTTCTCTGATACCATCTTGTAGCAACCAGACCTCAAACAGTATGATCTCTGTGCTTTAGTGTCATCCTTGGATCAGTAATGCTGACACGCACAGTACTTGAAGGGTTTATAACAGAGTAGCAATCACACACTTATTACATCGAATGTCTCAAAAGAGAACATATTACAATAAATATGGCTTAAGGTCATCTAATAACGATAACAGCGGAATGCTTGGAAGATAAGTGAGTCCATCAACTCCAACGGCATCACTGTGTATAAAACCACGACCTAAAGGCACCTTCCTCGTCGTCTGAAGAGTCTACAACATGAACGTTGCAGCCCCAAAATGGGTCAGCACATGGAATATGCTGGCAATGTAACACATAGAGAGTAACGGAAGAATAAAGCTATACTACATGCATATATGGCTGGTGGAAAGCTCTATGGTTACAGTTTTGCGTAAAGCCAATTTTTCCCTACTGCAAAGGAATAAATTTTATTTAACTATCAAGGTAGTTGTTAAACATTGAGAGTGTAGACACCCTCTCAATCCCAATTTAGTATCATCATTAAAACCCAACAGTATTAATTAAGGTAACATGATGAGATTCACATGATAATCTAAGTACTAGATACTCAAGACGTCCATAACCGGGGACACGACTAACCATGATTAGTTTATACACTCTGCAGAGGTTTGCGCACTTTTCCCCACAAGAATCGATCTCCTCCGTTGGGATTCTCGCACTACATGGTGTTTGAGAAACGGATGACCGAGACATAGTCTTTCAGAAGCGCTAGCACCTTACGATCAGGTAGACAGTACCAACCTACATCCCCTACATCTGCTACTCTACCACTGTAAGAGTTCGCACGACTTAATCGACTATGCTAGAGCCCATAGTAGCTTGTGGCTGCACACGGAAGTTTCTAGTATGAATAAATCTCATGATCCCTTTGAGCCTGGGTGGCGGACCATAAAGAAAAGCAGGCAATCGGTGGAATACCCAGGTGCCTCAATCCACCCAGATGTGTGTTTAAGTTGCCACCTTAAATAAACCATTAATTTATCAATCTCACATCTGTCATGGATACACTCTCCCAATCCATGTCTACTAGCATAGCATGGCATAATGAGCAAACGTGGAAGTAACTCCCAAGGGTTGATAATAAAACAGGTAATAGGTTCTACCTCATCTACTTCCCAAAACCCACATATTAATCAGATCCTAATCGTGCAATTGTTTGAGGGTTGATCTAATGCAATAAAACTGGGTAGTAAAGAGGTATGATCAAAGTGTTACTTGCCTTGCTGATGATCCGTGAAACCTAGAGATTCAAAGTAGCAAGCGGCGCACTCCGGGTACTCTATCGCAACCAAACAAGCATAAAATAAGTACTCATCTAATGCACGGGTAAAACTCAAATAAGAAAACTAACTAGAAAGTTCAACTTAAGAACTCCGGTTTGCAAAAAGAATCCAATCGAGCGAAGCAACGAAAGTCAAACGGCAACAGAAACAAACTTCGTTTACTAATCTGTATCTAAGTCAAATTTTACAGATGCAAATACTTGTTTGAGTTGGTTAAACGGAAAGAGGGTTTCGAGACGAAACTCCAGGCGCTTGAATCGCCTGATTCCGATAAACAAGCGAAAGGTTATACTAGAACGAAAATCGGTTCAGAAATCGCGATCAGAAATAACCGCGGAAAAAATCCGAGAAAAAGAAAAACTGACGAACAGATTAACGAACGAACGTTTGTTAACTGAGACTAAACGGCGAATTTGTCCGTTAAAACGAACGAACGGGCGAACACTCGCTAAATAAATAAACTGGAAAATAAAACCGATCTATTTATAAAAAACGAATCTAGGGTTTTCTAAAAAAAACGGATCGGTTTCTTTAGAAAAACTGGGGCGGCGGGCGGCTACCTCGGCTCGGGCTCCGGCAAGGTCTGGCGGGGTTCCGGTGGCGGTGGGCAGCGTGGGGTGGCGGAGCGGAGGCTCCTAGCGGCGGCGGCGCAAGGCGGCGGGGCGGCGGCAAG
>NC_057803.1:122568877-122572646 GCF_018294505.1 Triticum aestivum
GGCGGCAAGCGGCGGCGCGGGCGGCGAGGGGCTGCGGCGGCGGCGACTCGGGGCTCCAGGGGGCCCCGAGGTGGTATTTAAAGGGAAGAGGCGGCGGCTCGGACTCTCCCGAGTCCGGCGGCGGCACGGGACGGGGAGGCGGTGGCGCGGGCGGGCCGGCCTGGCTCGGCTGGGCTTCGTCCCACTCGGGCGCGAGGGAGGTTATTTTTAAAAAAAATCCGCCGAACTAAGAAAAAACCTAGAGAAATAAATAAAAATCTAAAAATTCCAAAACAAATTTTCACCGTCTAAATAAAATATTTAGAACGGGATGAACATTTTCTTGGCCCTAAAATGCAGTTTTGAATACGTGCAATTTTTCCTAAATTCAAATAAAATAGCGAGAAAACTCCGAAATAAAGTCTTAGTTGATTTTTTTATTAAACCTTCAATATTTCTTTAATTTGGGAAAGTCATTTTATTCCCTCTCTCATATTTTTATTATAGAAATAATTGAAAATAGAATAAGTAAAATCAATGATCCTATTTTCAAAATTTGAGAAAAACCCAAATATGAAAATAACGAAATCCCCAACTCTCTCCGTGGGTCCTTGAGTTGCGTAGAATTTCTGGATCAGGCCAAAAGCAAGTAAAATATGATATGCAGTGATGTCCTAATGTATAACATTCCAAATTGAAATTTTGGGATGTTACACAAGACGTGCCTTGCTGCCCCTACTGTCACTAGGAAAGGACACCGCAAGATTGAACCCAAAGCTAAGCACTTCTCTGATTGCAAGAAAGATCAATCTAGTAGGCCAAACCAAACTGATAATTCGAAGAGACTTGCAAAGATAACCAATCATACAAAAAAGAATTCGGAGAAGATTCAAATATTCTTCATAGATAGACTTGATCATAAACCCACAATTCATCGGTCTCAACAAACACACCGCAAAAAGAAGATTACATCGAATAGATCTCCATAAAAGAGGGGGAGAACATTGTATTGAGATCCAAAAAGAGAGAAGAAGCCATCTAGCTACTAACTATGGACCCGTAGGTCTGAAGTAAACTACTCACACTTCACCGGAGGGGCTATTGAAAGTGCAACTATCCCTAGGTGGTTTTGGTAATTCATAACAACATATAGCTCATTGAGCTAATGCTATTCCAAGATGATTATTTCAGGAAAGCTCAATGATTGGCATGGCATGGATGTTGTGACGCCCCCGATTTAATCGTACACTAATCATGCACGCAAACGTGTACGATCAAGATCAGGGACTCACGGGAAGATATCACAACACAACTCTAAAACATAAATAAGTCATACAAGCATCATAATACAAGCCAGGGGCCTCGAGGGCTCGAATACAAGTGCTCGATCATAGACGAGTCAGCGGAAGCAACAATATCTGAGTACAGACATAAGTTAAACAAGTTTACCTTAAGAAGGCTAGCACAAACTGGGATACAGATCGAAAGAGGCGCAGGCCTCCTGCCTGGGATCCTCCTAACTACTATTGGTCGTCGTCAACGGGCTGCACGTAGTAGTAGGCACCTCCGGTGTAGTAGGGGTCGTCGTCGACGGTGGCGTCTGGCTCCTGGACTCCAGCATCTGGTTGCGACAACCAGAACGAAAGGAAAGGGGAAAAAGGGGGAAGAAAGCAACCGTGAGTACTCATCCAAAGTACTCGCAAGCAAGGAACTACACTACATATGCATGGGTATATGTGTAAGGAGGCCATATCAGTGGACTGAACTGCAGAATGCCAGAATAAGAGGGGGATAGCTAATCCTGTCGAAGACTACGCTTCTCGCAGCCACCGTCTTGCATCAAGTAGAAGAGAGTAGATTGAAATCCTCCAAGTAGCATCTCCAAATAGCATCTCATAGCATAATCCTACCCGGCGATCCCCTCCTCATATCCCTGAGGTAGAGCGACCACCGGTGGTATCTGGCACTTGGAAGGGTGTGTTTTATTAAGTATCCGGTTCTAGTTGTCATAAGGTCAAGGTACAACTCCAAGTCGTCCTGTTACCGAAGATCATGGCTATTCGAATAGATTAACTTCCCTGCAGGGGTGCACCACATAACCCAACACGCTTGATCCCATTTGGCCGGACACACTTTCCTGGGTCATGCCCGGCCTCGGAAGATCAACACGTCGCAGCCCCACCTAGGCAAAACAGAGAGGCCAGCACGCCGGTCTAAACCTAAGCGCACAGGGGTCTGGGCCCATCGCCCATAGCACACCTACACGTTGCGTGGGCGGCCGGAAGCAGAACTAGCCCCCTTAATACAAGAGCGGGCTTACGTTCCAATCCGGCGCGCGCCGCTCCATCGCTGACGTCTGAAGTGCTTCGGCTGATACCACGACGCCGGGATACCCATAACTACTCCCACGTAGATGGTTAGTGCATATAGGCTCGTAGCCAGACTCAGATCAAATACCAAGATCTCGTTAAGCGTGTTAAGTATCCGCGAATGCCGAACAAGGCCAGGCCCACCTGTCTCCTAGGTGGTCTCAACCTGCCCTGTCGCTCCGCCACAAAGTAACAGTCGGGGGCCGTCGGGAACTCAGGCCCACCACTACCTGGATGGAGCCACCTGCCCCTTCAGCCCCCATCTCCAAACAGTATCACCAGTAATGTAACAGTGTAAAGTATATAGTATATGCCCGTGATCACCTCCCAAGTGATCACGGCCCGATAGTATAGCAAGGCAGACTGACAAGAATGTAGGGCCAATGATGATAAACTAGCATCCTATACTAAGCATATAGGATTGCAGGTAAGGTATCAACAGATGTAGCGACAATGTCAGGCTATGCATCAGAATAGGATTAACGAAAGCAGTAACATGCTACACTACTCTAATGCAAGCAGTATAGAGTAGAATAGGCGATATCTGGTGATCAAGGGGGGGGCTTGCCTGGTTGCTCTGGTAAGAGAGAGGGGTTGTCAACTCCGTAGTCGAACTGGTCAGCAGCAGCGTCGGTCTCGTAGTCTACCGGAGGGAAGAGGGGGAAGAAATAATGAATACAGAGCAAACAAAGCATCACAAAATATAACAAGGCAATACGCGGTGTTCGGTGTGCCCTAACGCGGTAGTAGGTGATACCGGTGAAGGGGGGAAAACATCTGGGAAAGTATTCCCAGGGTTCCGTGTTTTCGGGCAGAGGAGCCGGAGGGGGAAAGTTGCGGGTTCGATAGGTTAGGGGGGTGTGGCGGACGAACGGGTTGCGTATCCGGATTCGTCTCGTCGTTCTGAGCAACTTTCATGTTGAAAATATTTTAATCCGAGTTACGGATTAAAAGATATGATTTTCTAAAGATTATATTAATTTCTGGAATTTAATTAATTAATTATTTAATTCGAAAATGAATTTATGACGTCAGCATGATGTCATGCTGACGTCAGCAGTCAACAGGGTTGACTTGGTCAACCTGACAGGTGGGTCCCGTTCGTCATACACTGTTAACTAATTAACCTAATTAAGTTTAATTAACAGTAGTTAATTAGGTTAATTAGTTATTAGGTTAATTAACCAGGATTAATTAGATTAATTATTTACTTAATTAATTAATTAATTAATTAATTAATTAGTTTTTATTCATTTTTTTATATAAATCTCATTTTCCTTTTCTTTTTATTTAAAAGTTCTGTGGGGGGTGGGGCCCCAATGTCATAGGCCCCAGGGGGGGCCTTAGCGGATCGGGTGCTAGCGGGCACAGGCGGGCGGGCGACTGGCCCCGGGCACTGGCGTCGCCCGCGTTGAGGCTGA